>NW_007255948.1:107709-151629 GCF_000164805.1 Carlito syrichta | reverse complement strand
GGGGTGGGGCTTTGTGCTGCTGTTAGGTTTTCAGGAGGATGGAATGGGAGAGGAGTTCCTGTTTCCTCCTGTCTTCCCTAGTTTAGAGATGAAATGGGGGTGTGGACTCCCTTGTTTTCCCAAAGCCTCGTTAAAGAGGAAGGTGTCCTAAGGCTAAGTCTGGTTTGTAGCTCATTTTTTGGTAAGAGAAAACTGCGAGTCTAGCGTATCATCCCATCCCCCATCATTTCTACCCAGCCCCCAGCTCTAGGGGATGTCTTTCTCCCAAAGCCCCAAACAAGTATTCAGTATGGGAGGCTAAGGTGAGTGGAATCTAAGAACTTGGGGAAGGGAAGGGTGTTTCTTACCAGCTACACCCACAAGAGTACGTTTGTCCTGTGCAGTGTTTATAATTGTTTCTGAGCAGTTGTAGGTGTTCCTGTTTGTGTGCTATGTGTGCTTCTGTGTTCTTGTGGTGTGTCTGTGGATATGCTTGTCCATTCATTTTATATCTGTATGTTGAACACCTCCTGTGTGTGTGCCAGGGACCAGGGCAAATATAGTCCCTGCCTTTGAATAACTCAGTCTGGTGTCTGGGTAGTACCAGGGTGGTAAAGGGTATGTGTATAAAAGTACACTGTCAAGGTCTAAGAGTGTGTTTGGATGTATGTGATGGGAATGTTGTCTAATGTATTTGTCTATGGGCTTATTTGCAGTTTCTGCCCAGCCCTTTCTGGGGCAGGTGGCCAGGTGCTAGTAGATAGGCTTTCACTTCCCCATGTAGGGGAATTCTGAAAACTTTCTCACCAGACTGGCCTCCATTTCCCTGTCTGTAGAGTGGGACTGGACTTGACAGGTGGTTAGAGGGAGACAGAGCAGTTTAGCTCTAGAAAGTGTGCCCCTCCCATGAATGGTTCTTACCTTTTCCTGACCTCTTAGCTGAGGATGTGCTCCATCCCCCCAGCCTATCTGAGTATAAAAGCAGAGCTCTGGTAATGGGAGATTGTGGGCTGTTTTATTCCTCTCTGTTCCCACCTGGGCTGGTCCTCTACTGCCAAGGGCAATAGTAGCTGAGGACAAAGGCTTCTCTTAGGCAGTTTCCCTTTTTCCTCTCTTTGCCTCCCAAGCTAGAAAATAAGACCAGGGCAGCAATCACACTGGTAATAGAGGAGAAAGTAGCTGAAGCTGGTCCTGCCCTAGCCCTTTCTCAAGGGCACTCTCTGTCTTGAAATTGATCCCTTCTGCTACTTTCTAGACCCTCTGTGTGGATCTGTGGAGCATGGAGAGAATCCTGTGTTTTTCTTCCCAGATCAGTGTCTCTTTCTTCCTTCTCTAGCATTCTGTCCTTCCCAAACTTCCTGGCTCTTTTTAAATTCAAGCCTTTTCATCATTGCCTCCCCAACTGCAGCTTTGTTTCCTCCTGCTCTAGCTCCCAACTCTGACCTATCTTGCCCTGGCCCCTAATTCTAGCCTTCCCTTCTTCCCATGGCTAATGGAAGCCTTTTTCTGCTGTGACTTCCAGTTCTGGCCTCCTCTTCAGCCCCTACTTCTGTTTCTCTCTTTTCCTTAGTCTCTAAATTCTATCCTTTTTAGCCTGTTCTCTCTCTCCAGCCCCCACCATTCAGTTGTCTTAATTCTTTCTCAAACACTGACCCTCCCCCCCACCAACCAGGCCTTTGAATCTCCTTCCTGCTTACATTCAAAGAAGCATCAAGGTGATGCCATTTTTTGTTCAGGATGGTAATGAATGAAGTGAGCACCTGATTGGAGGAGAGTAGAGAATTCTTGGTCTGCTAGATACCTGGTGGAGACAGGTGTCTTAATCTGTAGGAGGAAGAGTTTTGTTGCTGGGAGCTAGATTTAGCCCCTCTGATTAATGTGTAATAGTAGCTTATTACATATTCACTTGATGAATTTAAAATAGACAACAAGGATAGTTTTTCCAACTGGAGAAAGGTTTAAAAAACAAAAAACAACAGCACAAATGAGCCTGAGATATAGTGGAAGTCCTCAACTAGGTTGAGTAGTAGGAAAGAGGCTTTCACCGTACTCTCCTGTTTCTGTTCTGGAAGGTAGAAGATTTTCAGACTTTACCCTACCCGGCCTTTTTGTCTTACAGCTGCGGGCGCCTACCTGCCCCCTCTGCAGCAGGTGTTCCAGGCACCTCGCCGGCCTGGCATTGGCACTGTGGGGAAACCAATCAAGCTCCTGGCCAATTACTTTGAGGTGGACATCCCTAAGATCGACGTCTACCACTACGAGGTGGACATCAAGCCGGATAAGTGTCCCCGCAGAGTCAACCGGTAAGTGATGCATATCTAAGGCACCAGGTCCAGGAGTCTTTGCTTTCCTGAGTCTTTGGACCTTGAAAGGAGGGCCAAAAAGGTAATAGAAAAACAAATAGAGAGTAGTACCACCAAATCCAAGAATGTTTTTTAGGAGGAGATGATGCATAAGGTAAATGGTGGAAAATATCATTGAAGTTGGCTATTAGAAGATAATTGGTGGCTGAGCACGGTGGCTCACCCCTGTAATCTCAGCACTTTGGGAATTGAGGCAAGAGGATTGCCTGAGCTCAGGGGTTCCAGACCAGCCTGAGCAACATGGTGAGATCTTGTCTCTACAATAAATAAAAAACATTAGCTGGGCATGATGGTACATGCCTGTGGTTCCAACTACTTGGAAGGCTGAGACAGAAGGATTTCCTGAACCCAGAAGGTCGAGGCTGTGGTGACTGTGAGCGTGCCACTGCACTCCTGCCTGGGCGACAGAGTGAGACTCCTACTCAAAAGAAAAAAAAAAAGATAATTGGTGGCTTTTGCCAGAGCAGTTTTATTAGAGTAGTTGAGCTAGTTAATCTAACTAACTACAGTTAGTTATAGAGTAAGTGGATGCTAATGTAGGAATAGTGAGAGCAGATAGCTTTTTCTAGATAGGTTGGCAGTGAAGTGGGGAGAAAGTGACTAGAGAAGACTGTAGGGACCAAGTACAGTGCCTAGCACATTTCAGCATTTGTTGAATGGATAAAGAATTTTTAAGATGAGGCATGGGTATGTTTATAGATTGAGGAGAAGGAGCTAGTGGAGAAGGAGAGGTTAAAATTATAGAACAGAGAGGGGAGAAATGAGAGTGAGATGTTCCTGATAAGGCAGGAGGACATTGCAGGATGCACAGTTGGAGAGATTAGCTATAGACAGGAGAAGCAATATTTCTTTCTAAAATTTTATTTGAAAACTATATGTACAATATAAAAAAATCAAATATTATGAAAAGAGTAGCAGTGAAAAATGTCTCCTTATTACCTGGTCTCTAATCTCCTGTACCTTTTTCCAGAGGCGTTAATTGTTACCATTCTTGAGTATGCTTCCAGATATTTTTCCATGCATATGCAATCATGTATGCATATATAGCTTTTTTTTTTTTTTTTGAATTGGAGTCTCACTCCATTGCCCAGGCTGGAGTACAGTGGCATGCTCACAGCCACCCCAGCGTCAATCTGCTGGACTCTGGTGATCCTTCCACCTCAGCCTTCCAAGTAGTCAGAACTACAGATGCGCACTACCATGCCTGGCTAATTTTTGATTTATTGTAGAGATGATGTCTCACCAAGTTGACCAGGCTGGTTTTGAACCTGAGGGCTCAGGCAATCCATTCGCCTTGGCTTCCCAAAGTGCTGGGATTACAGGCTGAGCCACTGAGCTTGGCCTGTAACATTTTTTTAAACGCACAAAATATAGGGTTCTCTATACTTGTTCTGCACCTTGCATTTTTGCACTTAACAATATCTTTTGGAGGCTGGGCACAGTAGCTCACGCCTATAATCCCAATACTTTGGGAGACTGAGGCGAAAGGATTGCTTGAGCCCAAGAATTTGAGACCAGCCAAGACAACATAGCAGGACCTTGTGTCTACAAAAAAAAAATCAAAAAAATTAGCCAGGTATGGTGGCAGGCACCTGAAGTCCGAGGTACTCAGGAAGTTGATGGAAGGATTGTGTTAGCTCAGGAGTCTGAGGATGTGGTAAGCCGTGATCATGCCAATGCACTCCAGCTTGGGTGACAGAAAATAATACATATCAGTATATACAGATCTGCCTCATTCTTTTGCATAGCTCCATGCGTATTCCATTGAATGATTGTATTGCAACTTATTTAATAACTCTATTGAGGAACATTTAGGTTGAATCTTTCCCTACCTAAGGAGTTCCTGTTAGTCTAAATTCTGCTACAAAACGAAACTGTGTTGAATATTATATATATAGATGCATTTTTGCACTCAAATATGAGTGTATCTGTAGGATTTCTAGTAGAGGGATTGCTGGCACATTTCAAAGCTTTCAGATATTGCAAAAATTTTAAAAGATAAGCTGTACCAATTTATACTCCCATCAGTAAGATATCTGAGTACTTGTTTCCTATACCTGTACTAATCCAATATATCAGATTTCTTTATCTTTGACATTCTGCTAAGTAGATAAATATATCTTGGTCTGATTTTAAATTGTATTTTTCCGGTAAGTAAAGTATATTTTTATATGTTTAAAAATAATATCTGAGCTGGGCTCGGTTGGCTCAGCCTGTAATCCCGCGCCTTTAGGAGGCTGAGGTGAGTGGATTGCCTGAGCCTGCTGGTTCGAGACCCGCCTGGGCAGTGAGATCTCATCTCTACAATAAATAAAAAAATCAGCTGGGCATAGTAGCGCATGCCTGTAATTCCAGCTACTCGGAAGGCTGAAGCAGAAGAATCGCCGGAGCCCAGCAGGTGAGGCTGCGGTGGCCGGGAGCGGCCACTGCACTCCAGTCTGGGCGACCGAGTGAGACTCCAACTCAAAAAAAAAAAAAAATAATAATAATAATAATAATAATATCTGTGCCTAGGTGTGGTGGCTTACGCCTATAATCCCAGCACTTTGGGAGGTCGAGATGAGAGGATCGCCTGAGCCCACAGGTTTGAGACCAGCCTGGGCAACTTGGTGAGACCTCATCTCTGCAATAAGTAAAAAAAATCAGCCGGGTGTGATGGCTCATGCCTGTGGTTCCAGCTACTTGGAAGACTGAGGCAGGATCTCCTGAGTCCAGCAGGTTGAGCATGTGGTGGCCATGAGCATGCCATTGCACTCTCGCCTGGGCAACAGAGTGAGACTGACTCAAAAAAAAAAAAATATATATATATATGGAAGGAACATTTCAAGTGTATGAGGAAAGGAAAATAAGATGCATGTGCATATATAAATATATATGAATATGTTTGTGTGTATGTCTGTCTGGGAACTCGAAGGTGACCTTGCATACTATCCTTGACTTTTTTCAGAGATAATAGAGCTGCTTTCTGATAGGAGGTAGGAATGAGTTCTGAAATTAGAGGATAGTGGAGAAGGTTCGACAGTCTATGAGGGATGGAAGTAATCAGGGACATGAAAAAGATTGCTAGGCAGCACTGAAGCCTAATTGAGATTGAAAACATGTGATTACAGTTGCTCCTAATATAACATTTTGAGTGTTTTTATCCAGTAGTATTCAAAAGCTTTAATTTAGAAAGTGGAGAGGTCAGATGATTAAATGAATTGGAATTTTGAAGGAATGATAGACACCTTGGGGTCTAAGTGGCAGAGGACAGGAAGTGAAATCAAGGAAGAGATGATAATGTAGAGAAAACAGATTGGTGAGACTAAGGGCTTCAGAGAGGTGTAAGTGATGAGTTTCTTCTTCCACAGTTTATTCCTATTCTGCTTCACATGTCTTTCTCTTCTACAATTTTTTTTCCTGTCAGATTGGGGTCTGGAGATTGGAACAGCCTGGATTCTGTTCTAATTCTTGATAGACCTTGGGATCAAACCCTTTTCCCCTTAGCCTCCCCCTCTTCTCACAAGGTTCTCACAAGGTACTCACACTCACTCTTTTAGGTCCCTTAGAGCCTTGGTGAGGACCATCAGCATCACCTGGGAGCATGTTACAAATACAGACTTTTGGGCTTCGCTCTAGACCTGCTGAATCAGAAGCTACATTTTAATAAAATCTCCAGATGATTCATAGGAATGTTGAAGCTTGAGAAGCACTCCCATGGAGTAGATGTTAGGAATGAGAATAATATATGGGATATTACCTAGACTTGAATCTCTTCCAAAGTTTGAAGTGGTGGTAGTCTCTCAGCTTCCACAGGCCACTCCTATTCCCACAGGGAAGTGGTGGAATACATGGTTCAGCATTTCAAGCCTCAGATCTTTGGTGATCGCAAGCCCGTGTATGATGGAAAGAAGAACATTTACACTGTCACAGCACTGCCCATTGGCAACGAACGGGTAAGTTGGGAGTCAGGTTAGTCCTGTGTTAGGGGTCTGGGGTGAACAAAGCTCACTTAAGCCCACTTAGAGTGGTGGTCCAGAGATCCTTTTTATATCTTTTGTGCTGAGAGAGTGTTTTAGGGCGAAGGGTGGGTAAATGCTGATGTTTATTTAGTCTTTTGTGTGCTTGGCCTTGTCCTAAACAGACTGATTAGACTTAAAATGGACCTAAAGGACTTTCAGCTAGGCTGAGGTGGTTGAGAGAGACAGAAGCACTAAGCCAAGCTGGCTAGAAACTAAGGGGGGCTGGGTTTGCTCTGGGGTCTTCCTTATGAGCCCCTATCAACTTGAGGAGCATATTCTTGGCAAATCAACGGAGTGGGGAATCATCGGAGCACAGCAGAGAATGCTGGTCTGTAGGAAGTGATGGCAGACCTTCACCTCTTTTTCTCATTCTCCTGAAGGTCGACTTTGAGGTGACAATCCCCGGGGAAGGGAAGGATCGAATCTTTAAGGTCTCCATCAAGTGGCTAGCCATTGTGAGCTGGCGAATGCTGCATGAGGCCTTGGTCAGTGGCCAGATCCCCGTTCCCCTGGAGTCTGTGCAAGCCCTGGATGTGGCCATGAGGCACCTGGCATCCATGAGGTATTGGGTGTAGTTAGTATCTGGGCTACCGGTGTTGGCAGAACTGATATTGGGCGAGGAGAGGGAGTACATATTAAGGTTCCACCTTGTGCCATTCAAGAAAAATTATTTGAAACCCTACATGTGTCAGGCAATTGTGCATATACATTTAGATAATTTAAAGCCCTGGCCCTGAACTTCTTAGGTATCTTTGGGCCTCATCCCATCTGTCCCTGCAGGGCAGGGAAAAGGTAGAAACTTGTACAAGGTCAGTCATACAACTAGTAGAGGATGAGAGCTGGCATTAAAGCCCCGGTGTCCTGCCTTCCAGGCCAGGGCTCCTCCGTGCCCAGGATGCCTCACAGGGTGGGGGCCTGTGCCCGAGGGACCAGTTCTCTGCCTGTCCCTGCCAGGTACACCCCTGTGGGCCGCTCCTTCTTCTCACCGCCTGAGGGCTACTACCACCCGCTGGGGGGTGGGCGCGAGGTCTGGTTCGGCTTTCACCAGTCTGTGCGCCCTGCCATGTGGAAGATGATGCTCAACATTGATGGTGAGTGGGGAGAGCTATGGAGCCATGGGCACCCCAAGTCCAGTGACCACACTCCCAGCCTCATCCCTCCCAGCTCTGCAACCACATTCCTAGTCTAATTCCTATAGCCCTGGCACCCCCCATCCCCTTCCCAATACCCTATAAGGAAGAGGGTATGAATTTCATTGCCTCCATGTGTTCTAGAAGACAGAAACTGAGCTGAGCTATTTCTACCCTGTCCCCACAGTCTCAGCCACTGCCTTCTACAAGGCACAGCCAGTGATTGAGTTCATGTGTGAGGTGCTGGACATCAGGAACATAGATGAGCAGCCCAAGCCCCTCACGGACTCTCAGCGCGTTCGCTTCACCAAGGAGATTAAGGGTGAGGACCTGACAAGGTGGGAAAGGGAAACAGTGCTGCTTTCTCTTTAGCCCTAAGAGGAAATCACCTTGGGATGTATTCAGGGGAGAGGCCAAGACTGGGCACTTGAGCAGCCTATTCCAGCCCTGACAAGCAGTGTGTGTATCTCAGGCCTGAAGGTGGAAGTGACCCACTGTGGACAGATGAAGAGGAAATACCGTGTGTGTAATGTTACCCGTCGCCCTGCTAGCCATCAGACGTAAGTTGGCAAGGCTACTAAGCCATACTTTGTTGGTAGAGGATGGCTGAGATTTCAAACTCACTCTCCTTCCCTCCCCCCACTGACCCTGAGAATGAGCCTTGATCTGACCCTGTTTTCAAAGATAAGATGTGGAAATTTGGGATCCCTCCTCCAATCTTCCCAGATCCATTGATACTCTCCCTTCCATTTTTTACCTTCTTTTTTTTTTCTTCTGAGTTGGAATCTCACTCTGTCACCTAGACTGGAGTGCAGTGGCCACTCCCAGCCTGCTGGCAGGGCGCACAGCTCGACCTGCTGGGCTCCGGCGATCCTTCCGCCTCAGCCTTCCAAGTAGCTGGAACTACAGGCGCGTGCTACCACCCCCGGCTAATTTTTGATTCATTGTAGAGATGAGGTCTCACCAAGTTGCCCAGGCGGGTCTTGAACCCGCGGACTCAGGCAATCCACTCACCTCAGCCTCCCAAAGCGTGGGATTACAGGCTGAGCCACCAAGCCCAGCTTTTTTACCTTCTTGATCTCCTCCTTTCCTCCTTGGGCCTTTACTGTAGAAAAGGCATGTTCCTCTGATTCCTGTTATGGTTATGTAAATATTAGAATTGCTCTCAATTTGCTCTCCCCCCCCCCCTTTCCCTAAAAATAAGAAAGCCAGGCTCCTGGCTCCTTGGGAAAGCTATCAGTGATTCCATCCCCATTCTTGACCTCAAGCCACACTGGGTTTTACATGCCGGCATTTGGATTTATGCTCACCATTATAAATATGGATGAATCAGTTTGGTCCTGACTTTTGTGGAAGTTGCATCTCAAGCCTTTGGCTTCTCTCTTTTGAAACCTTGTATTGCCTGCTTTCCTATGAGTGGCAGTGCTTAAAGAGGTTGGGTAGGATGAAGCAAAAGTATGGAGTTTCTGTCTTGTACTCCATAATCATGTTGGGAGAAAAAAAATAAAAAGAATTAAAAAGTCTGGGACTTCCCATGATTATGGATCTAGGGAGATGGAAACTGAATGCTTGGCTTTGACATCTCCTTACCTTCCTCCAAACAGATTTCCCTTGCAGCTGGAGAGTGGACAGACTGTGGAGTGTACGGTGGCACAGTATTTCAAGCAGAAATATAACCTTCAGCTCAAGTATCCCCACCTGCCCTGCCTACAAGTTGGCCAGGAACAAAAGCATACCTACCTGCCCCTGGAGGTGAGACTGCCAAGTGATGACTGGGCTGTGGAATGGGCATTGTTGTACCTTAATACTGATCATCAAAGTTCTGTTCTTTTGTAGTATGTCATCCTCACTTTGAAGTTTGGAAAATTGACATTCCTAGAAGGTATGAACCTTAGAAGGTTCTTCTGTGAATGGCAGGCCTCATTCTTACTGCTAAGTTGATTTCTATCCCCCATCCTACTCACATGTTCTTTCAGGGCTGACAGGCAGAGATGCAAGCTGTATTTTCTGTTTAATAAGTAGTTGGTTTATTTAGGACAGAAATTTTAGATACCCACAGTCATGTTCTCTTAATTTCTCTTTCCCTACTGTCAAGAGCTGGGGATTCTAAGTGACCTGAAGATACAAGTATATCTTTTTTGAATGTTAGCTTTTTTTTTTTTTTTAATTGAGTCAGTGTCTCATTCTGTTGCTCAGGCTGGAGGATAGTGGCACACTCACAGCCACTGCAGCCTCAACCTGCTGGACTCAGGCAATCCTTCCGCCTCAGCCTTCCAAACAGCTGGAATTACTAGTGTGTGCCACCACACCCAACTAATTTTTTGATTTATTGTGGAGATGGGTCTCACCATGTTGCCCAGGCTGAACCACTGCGCCTGGCCTGAGTGTTACCTTTAATGTAATTTTTATTTCTCTAATGACTAATGTATTCCTTTTGAAAAGTGTTAGCCCGAAGATTTGTCATACCTTTTTTTTTTTTGAGTTGGAGTCTCACTCTGTCACTCAGGCTGGAGTGTGGTGGCACACTCACAGTCACCCCAGCATTGACCTGATGGGCTCAGGCGATCCTGCCACCTCAGCCTTCCAAGTAGCTCAAACTACGGGCATGCGCTACCATGCCTGGCTAATTTTTTGATTTATTATAGAGATGAGATCTTGCCAAATTGCCCAGGCTGTTCTTGAACCCATGGGCTCTGGCAATCCCCTTACCTCAGCCTCCCAAAGCGCGGGATTACAGGTTTAAATCACCGTGCTTGGCCAACTTGTCATACTTTTATATATCTGTAGACCTCTGGAATCCTGTGATTAGAGAAAGAATAGTAATGCTAGTTAAATCATAAGCTACAAATGCAGAATTATTAGGCTGTATTTGGTTTGGTATACACTAGCCAAAATATCTAATGAGAAACTACTACTGGTTACTTTTTGTCTAGTTCAGTGCTACCCCAAAAGTGTGGTCAAGTGTACCAACAGGATAGGCATTATCTGTTCTTTAAAATGCGGCTTGTGGCTCAACCTGTAATCCCAGCACTTTGGGAGGCCAAGGTAAGTGGATTGCCTGAGCCCACGGTTTTGAGACCAGCCCGGGCAACTTGGTAAGACCTCGTTTCTAAAATAAATCACAAAAACTAGCTGGGTGTGGTAGCATGTGCTTGTAGTTCCAGCTACTTGGAAGGCTGAGGTTTAAGGATCTCGAGCCCAGCAGGCTGATGCTGGGGTGGCCGTGAGTGTGCCACTGCACTTCAACCTGGGCGACGGAGTGAGAATCCAACTCAAAAAATAAACAAATAAATAAAACGTTTGTTTAAAATGCAGAATTTCAGTTCCTATCCATACCTATGGAATCAGAGCCTGTCTTTTAACAGGATTCAAAGAGGATTCATATGTACATTAAAGTTGAAGAAACACTGTCCTAAACTACCCTCTTATTTTATTCCAGCAACAGAAGTCAGATAGCCCAGATCAAAGCTCAAGCTTTTTGTGAATTTCTGAGATTTCAGAAATAACCTGAGGGAATTAGGCTGAAGGGAGAAAACCAAGTATCTCTGACTTGGTTAATAACTGCTGATGTACAGAAAATGGTGTAAACATATTCTCTGAGGTGTGAACAGAGGTCTTTAGGGATGATTCCAGCCAAATAGATAGGTGATATTTACTGCAATCTGAAATTTGTTAGCAAATTATCATTATTTCTGTTTAAACCGTAGTTTCCAAGGTGAATAATTTATGTAATGATTTAAATATTGATTTTTACTGTTTAACAAATATTTATTGAGCTTCTACAGTGTGTCATATACTCTTATGTACTAGTATCATAGATAATAACAAGACAGACAAGGTTCTTGCTATCATAGAGTGTACATTCTTGAAAAGAGATTTAGAGAATAAGTTGTTAAACACATTGTCAGCTGGTGATTGCTGCATGAGGCCCTGATCAGTGTCCAGATCTCTGTTCCCCTGGAGCCTGAGCAAGCCCTGGGGATAGATACAAAAACTCATGCAAAGATAGTTTCAGATGGTAGAAAGTATTATAAAAATCATAAAACAGGTTAAGGTGGAGGAGGATAGAGAGCTACTTAAGTGATTGTTGTCAGGGAGGGCCTCATTTAGGAGACATTTGAGCTAAGTCCCGAATTATGGCGTAGAATCAATCAATCTTGTAACACCCTACGGGAAGAGCCTTCCAAGGCAGGAGGATAGCAAATACAAAGTTTCTGAAGCCAAAGGGAATTTGGATCTTTTTAAGGGATATACAGAACGCCATAGTAGATAGAATATATTGTATAAGGAGAAAAGTAGTAGAAAATGATTCTGTAAGGGTGCGGGGTCAAATCATGTAGGTTAGTGTAACCAGGTTGGGGTTTTATTTTTTTTTAGAATAGCTTTATAGAGCTATAATTCACATACCATAAAATTAATCCTCTTGAAATGTACAATTAGGTAGTTTCACAGAACTGTGCAACCATCACCACTGTCTAATTCCAGAACATTTCATTACCCCCCCAGAGAAAGCCCATACTCATTAGCTTTCACTCATCATTCCTTCTCTCCCCAACAATCCCTAGTTACCACTAATCTACTTTCTGTCTCTGTGGATTTGCCTATTTTGGGCATATCATATATATGGAATCATGTAACATGTGGCCTTTTGTGACTGGCATCTTTCACCTAGCATAATACTTTCAAGGTTTATCCATGTTGTTCCATTGTATGGATATATTATATTTTGTTTCTCCATTCATCAGTTGATGGACATTTGGGTTGTCTACACTTTTTGGCTTTTATGAATAATGCTGCTATGAACATTGATATTTTTGTGTGAACATATGTTTTCATTTCTCTTGGGTATATACGTGAGAGTAAAAGAATATGTAAATATGTTTAACATCTTAAGCATCTGCCTGATTGTTTCCTGAAGTGGGTATGCCATTTTACAATTCCATTAGCAGTGAATGAGAGTTTCAATTTCTGGCCAGGTGGGATTTTAATATAATTATAATAGGAATTAACTGGAAGATTTAAAGTAGAAGAACAATACGGATTATTTGAATCTCCACAGCTGGAGACTAGAAGTAGCCAGTGCCTCCAATCCAGCTTTGTGCTTTCCTTGAGTAGTTATCCAGACCAGTAAGAATGTCAGTGAAATCATTTATTCATGTTCCAATCACAGTTTGTCCCTTCTTTTGCCTTTCTTTTTTCAAATTGTGGTAAATATACATAATATAAAATTTACCTTTGGCTGGGCACGGTGACTCAAGCCTGTAATTCCAGCACTTTGGGAGGCCAAAGCAAGAGGATTATCTGAGCCTGCGGGTTCGAGACCAGCCCAGGCAACTTGGCTAGACCTCGTCTCTATAATAAATAAAAAATTAGCCAGGAGTGGTAGTGCACATCTGTAGATTCGGCTACTTGGAAGACTGAGGTGAAAGGATCTCCTGAGCCTAGCAGGTCAAGGCTACGGTGGCCGTGAGTGTGCCGTTGCACTCCAGCCTGAGCAACAGAGTGAGACTCCAACTCAAAAAATAAGATAAGATAAAATTTACCAGCCGGGCTCGGTAGCTCAACCTGTAATCCCTCATCTTGGGAGGCTGAGGTGAGTGGATTGCCTGAGCCTGCAGGTTCGAGACCCGCCTGGGCAACTTGGTGAGACCTCATCTCTACAATAAATAAAAAAAAAATTAGCCGGGTATGGTAGCGCGCACCTGTAGTTCCAGGTACTTGGAAGGCTGAGGCAGAAGGATCGCCGGAGCCCCAGTAGGTCGAGGCTGCAGTGGCCGGGAGCGGCCACTGCACTCCAGTCTGGGTGACAGAGTGGGACTCCGACTCAAAAAAAAAATAAAGTAAAATAAAATTTACCATTTTAACCATTTTAAGTGTACAGTTCTGTGACATTAAGTACATTCACACTGTTTTACAACTATCACCGTCATCTATCTCCAGAACTCTGTCATCCTCCCAAACTGAAACTCTGTATCCATTCAATAATAACTCCCTATTCTTCCCTCCTCTTACCACATGGTAATCACTATTCTACTTTCTGTCTCTATGAATTTGACTGCTCTAGGTACCTCAAATAAGTAGAATCCTATAATATTGGTTCTTTTTTGACTGGTGTATTTCACTTAGCATAACGTCTTCAAGGTTCATCCATGTTGCAGAATAGTAGAATTTCCTTCCTTTTTAAGACTGACTAATAGTCCATTGTGTGTCTATACAACATTTTGTTCATTCATTAATTGATGGATACTTGGGTTGCTTCTGCTTTTTGACTGTTTGGATAATGCTGCAATGTACAAAGGTATACAAATATCTATTCAAGTCCCTGCTTTACTTTTGAGTACATGCCCAGAAGTAGAATTGCTGGTTCATATGGTAACTTTATGGTTAATTTTTTTGAGGAATCACCATACCATTTTCTATAGCAGCTATACCATTTTACCTTCTCACAATGCACAAATAAAATTCACTATATCTCTGCTTTAGTCTTTTGCCATTGTTATTTCTATTGTCTATAACTATCTTTATAGAGTACCACAATTTTAAGGCACATTTAAGGGAGCTACCTCAGATTTCAACAATTCTGGATCTACATTAAGTGAATTGACTATATTGTGTATTCTTTGGAATATGAAGTTTGCAGGCAGGTCACCTTAGCCTGGTTTCCCTCCCATTGTTTAGCATGAACTCTGGGAATGAGGGCGAGAAACAATACATAATGTTGGCCCTATGGGAGCAAGTTATATATTTTATCTAACCTAAATCCTTATAACCTCATGGGACAGCTAGTTTGTGTGTGTGTGTGTGTGTGTGTGTTTGTTTGTTTAGTTTTTTGAGTTGGAATCTCACTCTGTCACCCAGGCTGGAATGCAGTGGCATGTTCACAGGATTGCTGGGTCAAATGGTAGCTCAATTTTTAGTTCTTTTTGAAATTATCACACTACTTTCCACAAAGGTTGAACTAGCATAAATTCTCACCAACAGTGTAGAAGCATCCCTTTTCTCCACAGCCTTGCCAACACCTATTGTTTTTTGGCTTTTTTTTTTGAGTCAGAGTCTCACTCTGTCGCCCAGGCTGGAGTGCAGTGGCATGCTCACAGTCACCACAGCCTCGACCTATTGGGCTTAGGCATCCTTCCTTCTCAGCCTTTCAGGTAGCTAGAACCACAGGTGTGTGCTATCACGCGTGGCTAATTTTTTGATTTATTGTCGAAACAAGGTCTCGCTATGTTATTCAAGCTGATATCAAACCCCTGAGTTCAGGCAATCCTCTCATTTCCACCTCCTGAAGTGCTGGGATTATAGGCATGAGCCACTGTGCCTGGCATGTTTGTTTTTAATGTCTGAGATTAAGGAAGCAGAATTTCAAGAGTAGTTAAGAGACCTGTTCAAGCTAATGTCACCTAGAAATGACAAAGCTTGACTTAAAACACAAGTCTTCCAAAATCTACTAGCTTTCTCCATTCTACTACAAGCTTTTCTGTTCACAACATTCTGAATATAGTATATTAAGGAGTGAAAGTCTTATATATCGCTTAGACAGCCTTTTCTGATTGCCCTTGTGTTCCGTTGGGCCCAGGACAGATGAACAAAGTGGCAAGATGTTCCTCACACCAGCAGAGGATACTGTCAGTCAACAAAGAAAGTGATTTCTGTAGTCTCGGGGCTCAATGATCATTTGTAGATTGGGATTCAAGAGTTTAGAGCCATCCCTAGTCTTCCTTGTGAGTTACAGGATGGAGCAACTGACTTTCTGTAACCTTTAGAATCTAATTTGTGTTTATTGGGTTTTTCAGCATTCAGAAGATCTCTTGGTCCTTTGGTTAATAATCTGTATTACAATTTATTGAGTGTTTACTGTGTCCCAGAACTGTACTCAGTTCTTTAAGTGCTTTATTTAATATCAAGACAACCCTATGAAATTGTTACTGTTCTCAGTTAACATGAGACCAGAGCCTCAGATCTGGCTTTGGATCTCAAGCTTTTTTTTTTTTTTTTTTTGAGTTGGAGTCTCACTATCGCCCAGACTGGAGTGCAGCGGCCGCTTCCGGCCACCGGAGCTTCGACCTGCTGGGCTCTGGCGATCCTTCTGCCTCAGCCTTCCAAGTAGCTGGAACTACAGGCGCATGCTACCACGCCTGGCTAATTTTTTTTATTTATTGTAGAGATGAGGTCTCGCCTGCCCAGGTGGGTCTCGAACCCGCGGGCTCAGGCAATCCACTCACCTCAGCCTCCCAAAGGCACGGGATTACAGGCTGAGCCACCGAGCCTGGCTGGATCTCAAGCTTTTAATCACAGTGACTGTGCTGCCTTTTGTATTGCACATGAATATTTGCTAACTTACCTATAAAGTAAAACTCAAGAGGAGGATATGTGTATGTAGAAGGAATTTTGCTGTCCCCTTCCCCATAGCTGACAGCCAAGGTCCCTTCTCTTACTGTGGGGTTCAGGTTACAGGGAGGACTGTACTCAAGCCAGAGCCACTTGTCCTTCTTGTTTCCTCAGGTCTGTAACATTGTGGCTGGGCAGCGCTGCATTAAGAAGCTGACCGACAACCAAACTTCAACCATGATAAAGGCCACAGCTAGGTCGGCCCCTGACAGACAGGAAGAGATCAGTCGCCTGGTCAGTGGGGCTGCAGAGAAATGCCTGCTTGTTTGCTCAGTCATTGGGGGTTTTGGTACCATAGATGCCTTAATACCCCAGCAAGACCCTCCCTTAGGAGAACCCAAGTCTGTTTGTTTCCTGAGACTCCATAGGGCTTCTCTTGTTTTTTGACCCTGTAGCCACTTTTTTTTCTCTTTGTCTGTCCTGTATTACTTTCTTGTGTTATCCACTTCTACTTCTCTTATCTTCCACTTTCCCCCCTTTTTTAGGGCTATTCCTTGTCAACCACCCTGCTTCTCTTTATTGTTCTCTCCTCAGGACTTAGAGGGTAAGCAGTATTGCCAAGCTGCTACTCTCCTGAGATCCTTCTTTTTTTGCTCTGCAGATGAAAAATGCCAGCTACAACTTAGATCCCTACATCCAGGAATTTGGGATCAAAGTGAAGGATGATATGACGGAGGTGACGGGGCGAGTGCTGCCGGCGCCCATCTTGCAGTACGGCGGCCGGGTGAGCAGGGTCAGGGCCAGACAACATCTTGGGGTATTTGGGGGTGGTTGGGTTGTATAGCCAGGGGCTTTTGCTCCCCTACTTACCTGGTTCTACTGAAGCTCACCTGGCTGCCCCCTCTGCCTATCTCCAGAACCGGGCCATTGCCACACCCAATCAGGGTGTCTGGGACATGCGGGGGAAACAGTTCTACAATGGAATTGAAATCAAAGTCTGGGCCATCGCCTGCTTCGCACCCCAAAAACAGTGTCGGGAAGAGGTGCTCAAGTAAGGAGGGTTGGGTATAGGGGTGGAAGGATGGGAAGGACCCTAGAGTTGCTTGCCTTTCCCCACTCCCCCAGGGGCTGAGATTGATTAGTTGTGTGCTCTTTTTGTCTTGACCCTGCCTGCATTGTGCTTTTTGTCTAATACTTATGTATTCTTTTTCTGTCCCTCTGTGGTCAGGAGAATTGAATAAGGACCATATCTCTGTCAGAGGTGATGATTTAGGGCATGAATCTCCTAAGGGAGACCTGAATTATTTACTACTGTAATTATTATCATCAGTAATAAATGGTAGTAGTGATGACTATAGTATTTATGCCAACACTGTACTTACATTCCTGATTTATGTTCTCTCATTTCATCTTTACAGTGAGTAGGTGGTGATATTTCCATTTTCAGGAGACTGAGGCTCACAGAGGTTAAGTAACTTGTCCAAAGTTTACACATCATCAAGAATCAGAGTTGGAGCAAATCAGATCCAAACTTCAAAACTGTTTTGTTCCTAATTGGAAACAAAATAGAGCAGTTTGTTTAGCTGGTCCTCTGAGTTCTCCTTTCCTATGTACAGAATTTGTTTAATCAGGTTCAAGTGACCTGAACAGGTGAACATAAGTTCTAAAGGCCTCTGTAACTGAGGGACTGGGAATAGATGGCAGCAATGAGGAAAGTGTTTATAGCCAAGTAGTTTAAAGCAGCAGGTTAGGGGAATAATAGCTTGAGTGAGTAAATGAGTAAGTAAAGAAGTCACTGATACTTCTTCTGTGGTCTTATTTAAAATTTTAAGTTTTATTGAGATAAGTTTAACATACCACAGAACTCACCTACATAAAGCATAGTTTGTTGATTCCTGCCATCTTCTGCAGTGGTTGCTTCTTATTCTCTCTGGATCTGGAATGGGGTCAGTGCATTCTAGGGATGAGGAAAAGTCGATGGACCTGGCCATCAATGGACCTGGTGGATAATAACGAGAATAATGGAGATGTGTGCCCTGGTGGACTCAGCTGGCTTTGGAGTCCCCATAAGAATTAATTCGTAGCTAGGGCATGGTGGCACGTGCTTGTAGTCCCGGCTACTCAGGAGACTGAAACGGGAGAATTGCTTGAGCCCAGGAGTTCAAGACCGTGCTGTGATCACATCTGTGAATAGCTCCAGCCTGGGCAATATAGCGAAACTTGTCTGTTAAAAAAAAACAAAAGTCTAGTGCAGCTCCTGATGGATCTAGATACTCTGGACTTTGCCCTTGCCCTTCTTCTTCTCCCCTCCCCCTCACAGATACACAACCACTACCACCATCACAATTGTAGCTAATTGTAAATGGGTTTTCATGTTCCTTTCCTGAGTTTTTTGGATATTGGCCCCATTTAAGTCAGGCTGCTCCTAGCCTTGGCCTAGTATTGTAGGACTGACTCTTAGCAATATTGGAAAGACTCCTAGCTTTTTGCCTTTGTGCCATAGTGGCTTCACTGGTAGTTCCATTCTCTGTGTGCTTCTCTCTTACTCCCATATCTTTCCTCTACTCAGTTGTTTTGGGAAACAGTCCCTCATTTTGGCCGTTTTGAGGTATAGGAACTGATAAATCTAGAATCTCAGGGTTGGAAGAAGTCAGTTTATTAGGCTTTCCCTTCTCCTGGTGACACCTAGATGTAGGAGGTAAGAATGTGGCTTGTGTATCTCAGTCAGTAGTACCCAGTAGTCCCCAGTTAGATGTGTGTTTCTGGGCTGAAGGTAAAGATTTCTGAGACTTCAGCCATGGTAGTAGATGAGATTGTTGGGAGAATGTGCATAGTAAGCAGAGGTTGAAGATATAACTTAGAGAAACTGGAAAGTTAATAAAATCCTTAGCCGGGCTCGGTGGCTCAACCTGTAATCCCACGCCTTTGGGAGGCTGAGGTGTGTGGAATGCCTGAGCCCGCGGGTTCGAGACCCGCCTGGGCAACTTGGCGAGACCTCATCTCTACAATAAATCAAAAAAAATTAGCCGGGTGTGGTAGCGCCCGCCTGTAGTTCCAGCTTCTTGGAAGGCTGAGGCGGAAAGATCACCAGAGCCCAGCAGGTCGAGGCTGCGGTGGACGGGAGCGGCCACTGTCCTCCAGTCTGGGCGACAGAGTGAGACTCCAACTCAATAAATAAATAAATAAATAACATAAAATAAAACCTTTAAGTCCATATGAGGGGATAGGATATAAAGCACCAAGAAAGGGCATCCTTTTTACTGAGAAAGGGGTGGGGGAAACATGAAGGCTGTTGTGGTATTAGAGAAACTGGTAGTTGGGGGTGGATGTCCTAGGTGCAACCCCCAGAATTGTTCTTTTGGCTAAAGAGGCCCCATTACTTCAGCTATATCACCTTTAGGACAGGATTACAAGAGTTTCCCATCCTAGACATCTCACAACACTTTGTGGCCCCCATCACTGGACAGTATTCCAAGTGTGGTCTAGTAGAGAGATTGGAAATACCACTTTCCTTGAAGTAGAGACCCACTATTAATGAAATCTGGTAACACTGGCTTTTTTAGTAACTGCACTGCAGTTGTATACAAGGCAGATAAATCAAAAAAATATAATTAGTGAACTAACTATTAAAAGTCTAGCTGTACTAGGCTTATTCTATCATTAATGAGTCTTGCTTTTATTTACATGAAACAGTGGTTACATTGCATTTTTTATTCTAATATTAAATTGAAAATATGTCTTAAACTAATGTGCAGAATAATATAGTAGACACCCACACATCCATCATCCAGTTTTATCATATTTACTTTATCCTTTTTCTTTGAGTTGGAGTCTCACTCTGTCACCCAGGCTGGAGTGCATTGGCATGTTCACGGCCACCTCAGCATTAACTTGCTGAACTCAGGCAATCCTTCCACCTCAGCCTTCTAAGAATCTGGAACTACAAGTGTGTACCACCACACCTGGCTAATTTTTTCGACTTACTGTAGAGACGAGGTCTTGCCAAGTTGCCCAGACTGGTCTTGAATCCCAGGCTTGGGCAATCCTCTCACCTCGGCCTCCCAAAGTGGTAGGATTACAGGCTTGAGCCACCATGCCCAGCCTTATCCTTTTTTCAAATATGAAAAATTACAGATAAATTTGATGTTCCTTTATATCCCGCTCTTATAGTCCCATTTTTCCCTTCTGATGCAACCACTGTCTTGAATTAATGTGACCTTTCTATCCAGTTTATTTGTTTTATATGCTTATATATATGTGTGTGTGTGTGTGTATATATATGTATGTATGTGTATATATGTATATATGTATGTATGTGTATATATGTATCTATATATATACACATACTTTAAAATTTTATATAACAGTATCTATTATGCTGTATTAATCTTTCTCATGTATTTTTACTAAGTAAATGAAAAAATACTTTCTCACTAAACTATCATGGACATTTATATGCTATATAATAGCATCTCCTGAATAATTGATTTCCTTCTCTGTACATTTTTTTTTTTAATTAAGATGCAAGATTATCAAATTAAATTTCCTCCTGCTTTTTTGGTCTGTCAGTATATTTATGTAGCTTGATTTTTGTACTCTACTACATGTGTACCCTCTCTTCTAATGTTGTCTTCCTTTCTCAGGCTAAAGCCCTAAAGTCAAAGGAAGGAAGCTTGTGTCAAGATTGGCTGTTAGGTTTCAAAGAACCAGTTGGGGAGGAGGGAGTTCATTTTTACTGAGCATCTCCTGTGCTCCCATCACTATTGGAACCTCGTTTGTTGTTAATAAAAAGACCTTACACTTGCGCATCTGCCTGTATCTTTAGGCATGTAGTAGAGCACAGGAATCAACTGCTTGAGTAGGGCACGGTGGGAAGCCTGAGAATTCCTATAGGTCCCTTTTCTGGGCTCTTTCCTCTCTTTGCTTGTACCATTGAACACTTAGCAAGCTCTGTCTTGTCTTACTGAACTATAAATGTATTTTTTTACATTAGCTGTGCTTGTGTCTCATTCATATTAGAATCTCTCAGTGCCTTTTACAGTGCTGAGCACCAAGGTGAAGACATTTGGTTAGAGGTATTCAGATGGAACTTACTGTCTCCTGTCATGACCATGTTTGTGCTACAGGAACTTCACAGATCAGCTGCGGAAGATTTCCAAGGATGCAGGGATGCCTATCCAGGGTCAACCTTGTTTCTGCAAATATGCACAGGGGGCAGACAGCGTGGAGCCCATGTTCCGGCATCTCAAGAACACCTACTCAGGACTACAGCTCATTATTGTCATCCTGCCAGGGAAGACGCCAGTGTATGGTACAGTTCCCTTAGGATGATGATAATGATGATGGGACTCAGGGTAGTTCTCGAGGGGGGCTCCTAGAGAAGACTCAGTCTTGATTCTGGCCAAGCGCTGTTCCTTAATGTCAATGCTCCTCTCATAGGAGAAATATCAACTTCTATAAGCCATTGAGTGATCCCAGATCCTACTTACCTGCTCACACTCCCTCCAGTAACGTTTACTGGGGTCCTCTCTGTGCTAGTCTTTTTTCCAGGTTAAGCTGGGCCAGACACAGAGATGGGTCAGTCCGGATACCTATTCTTAAGAGTGTGTTGTTTATCCAACGTCATGCAGCACACTCAAGGGGCATGTGTGGTGATTCTTCTAGTATTCCATTGCTTGGGAATTACTTGAAAATTTTGAGAGGCTGTCTCTTTCCTCTTTTCCTCTTTTTTAGACTAGGAATGACTATATAAGTCTCTGACTTAGTGCTTCTTTCTTACTCCATTTTCCCTCTTACATCTCCTGCTTCAAAGGAAGATACATGCCTCTTTCTTTTCTCAACTCTTCTGTGTTCTTGTTTTCAGCCCCTCAAACCTGTGGGACTTCATACCTTTTGACCTTCAAATATATTTAGATTCCCCATAGTGCACATTACCACAATCTTACCATCTTCTTTAGCTTTTGTCTTCCTATTTTCTTCATCAAACCTTTTGAAAGAGTACTCTATATTCTCTATGCCTACTACCTCACTATACACTTACTCCTTAGCTGCTTTCATCTGTCTTGCCTTCTGTGTACTCTTCTCGTGAGTCTCCTCTGCAAAGGGTCACCAGTGGCCTTTCTCAGTTGTCCTCTTTCCATGACTTTTGGATATTTTCTTCTGATTCTCCTTAACTCATAAAAATAAGTTAATCATTACCATGAATGCCTAGTATTCTCCAGGTTTGTGTTTTCTGCCTTCTCTTTCTGTTTGTACATTTTATTACAATTCTCATTCATTTCAGTT
Organism: Carlito syrichta; assembly: GCF_000164805.1. Lineage (NCBI taxonomy): Eukaryota > Metazoa > Chordata > Mammalia > Primates > Tarsiidae > Carlito > Carlito syrichta. Next base: position 129,543 of record NW_007255948.1, on the reverse strand, counting down.
GCTTCAGCCATCACCTATTGTTATTTTATGTTACATTATTAAAATCTTGATCTCGCCCTTGAACCCTCTACAGCTTCCATCTGTTCCTTTGGCCTCTCTCCTTTCTGCAAGAATTATTGATCACCTATTATGTGTGTAACACTGTGCAACATCCTGGATACATTGGTGAATAAAGCAGGTATCATCTCTGTCCTTAGTGTTTTGTTGGACCATTTCTTCAGTAGCTTGTCTTCTCTATCAACTCTTCTCTCCTTTCTTCTTTATGGGCATCACATTTGCTTCTGAGTACCTTCATTCAAACTTTGGAGGCTGTCTGCCTTCTCTTTGCTTCATATCTTAGTGCTTTTTTTCACAGTCCTCAAAATATATTCTCTGTTCTCCAGCTACACTTCTTAGCCTAGATCTAACCTTCCTTCTCAAGTTTTTCTTGAATAAGTTACCAAGTAAGACTTACTGTGACTGTACTGTCTATCAAAGAAACCTTTTTTTTTTTTTTTTTTTTGAGTTGGAGTCTCACTTGGTCGCCAAGACTGGAGTGCAGTGGCCGCTCCCGGCCACCGCAGCCTCAACCTGCTGTGCTCCGGCAATCCTTCTGCTTCAGCCTTTCGAGTAGCCGGAATTATAGGCATGCGCTACCACGCCCGGCTGATTTTTTTATTTATTGTAGAGATGAGGTCTCGCTGCCCAGGCAGGTCTCGAACCCGCAGGCTCAGGCAATCCACTCACCTCAGCCTCCCAAAGACGCGGGATTACAGGCTGAACCACTGAGCCCAGCTCAAAGAAACCTTTATTGGTTCCCATTAATTACTGCATAAAGGGTTTAGTATGGTCCTGATCCTAATTGAGAATTTTCACCTTTACCTTGTACTGTTCACTTGCCACACATACTAGAAAGATCACTGATTCTGGAATTGATCAGAACTGAATTTAATACTGGCTATACCAGTCAACTGGCTTGGGCAAATTATGTAACCTTTCTGAGCCTCATGAATTAATTATATAAAAAGCAAGAGTCTAGTATAGTGCCTGGCACACAGGTGACAGTCTAAGTGCTCACTTCTTATCTATGCTTTCCAATCTCTAGTTTTGCTCACCTTATTTGCCTTTGCCTAGAATATTTGAATACTTTTCTTCTGTCCCCCACCTTGTCCTTGAAATTCTCTCCATTCTTTAAAACCCAATTTAAGTGCTACTTATTTCTTATTCTTGTCACCCCACCTGGAGTATGAATTTGTTTCTTTCTGGATTCCTCTAGTTTATCAGGCCATCATTGATCAATTACTACTTTGCTTGATATTTTGAACATGGAGTAGATCTGATTCTGCTCTAAAACTTTCCCTATGTACATACACACTTAAGGTAGTGACTTCCACTGATATGATTGATATTTAGTAATTTCTTATGGAAGGCAGTTGGTTGATCTTCAATCCATGTCTCTCTTGGGCCCTTTTATAAACAATAAGGAGGCTTTTAAAGCTTTTTTGAATACGTATCTTTATTTCTGGTTTTCTTCCTTAAAGGAAGAATCCAGTATTTGGGCTTGAGATTATAGTACACCATGCTTGGGGAAGGCAGTACTACTCAGAATTTCTCTTCCCTGAACTCCATAATGTTACACTTCTCTCTAGCCTTTTACCTTTATTGGGGCCTCAGTTTTCTTTCATTTACATGCAGCTCCTTGATTATACACCTGGACAATGGGTCATCTTCCTAGGAATTAAGCCAGTAGACAAGAGAAGCAGTCAGAGCTTCTAAAGGCCCTTCACTCTCCCTCTTGGAGGCTGGGTGAAATGGCATTCTCCCTTGATGGTCATATCAAGATCCCATTGGTATTTGGTTGCCCTGAAAATGTAGAGAGTGTAGGACAGTGTCACATTTGTCTAGTTCAGGTCTGGTACCATGCCTGTCCTGTCTTTAGTATCTTTAACTCCTTCCTTTCCACTAAATTGATACTGTAGACTTTTTTCATGTAAACTTTTTATTGAATCACACATATAGAAATTGTACATGTTTAGCTCAGTGATGTTCATATAGTGTCACAACAGTGTAACCAGCGCCCAGTTCAGATAGTAGAATGTTACCACACCCCAGGTCACTGCAACCTCTTACCATTGGAAACCACTATCCTGGTTTCTAAAACTACTAGATTAGTTTTGCCTGTTTTTGGAATCATACAGTATATGCTTTCTTGTTGTCTAGCTTCTTTCATGCAACATTTAATTTGTGAGATTCATCAATGTTATGTCTAGTCATAGTTTGTTAACAATTTTTCCATTATATGAATATAACACAATTTACATGTATTTACCCATTTTATTGTTAATACAAATATTTGGATTGTTTTCAGTTTTTGACTATTGCAAATAATGCTTCAGTGAACACTCTGGTACATGTCCTTTGAACATACGTACCAATTTCTGTTGGATATGTAGGAGTAGATTTTAAGTATACTAATTTACACTTTCACCAGCAGTGAATAAGAGTACTAGATAGTTCACATTCTTACCAAGCTTGGTATTGTCTTTTTAATTTTAGTAATTCCTGTGTATTTTTAGTAATATTCTTGCATTGTTCTTTTAATTTGATTTCTCTGATGACTGATAAAGTTGAGTATATTTTTATATGTCTGTTGGTTACTTTATTAGCCTCTTTTTGTAAACTGTCTGCTCAACTCTTCCTTTTTTTTTTGAGTTGGAGTCTCACTCTGTCGCCCAGACTGGAGTGCAGTGGCCGCTCCCGGCCACCGCAGCCTAGACCTGCTGGGCTCCGGAGATCCTTCCGTCTCAGCCTTCCAAGTAGCTGGAATTACAGGCATGCACTACCATGCCCGGCTGATTTTTTTTTTTTACTTATTGTAGAGATGAGGTCTCGCTGCCCAGCTGGGTCTCGAATCCGCGGGCTCAGGCAATCCACTCACCTCAGCCTCCCAAAGGCGTGGGATTACAGGCTGAGCCACCAAGCCCGGCTAACTCTTCCTTTTTTTAACTAACTTTATTGCCTTTTCCTTATTGACTTACAGATGTTCTTTATAATTCCTTTGTTGTGTATTTGTTGTATTACACATATCTCCTCTGCTCTGTGACTTGCCTTTTTTCTTTTCTTTTTTTTTGACTCAGAGTCACCACAGCCTCAACCTGCTGGGCTCAGGCAGTCCATCTGCCCTAGCCTTCCAAATAGCTGGAACTACGCCACCACACCCAGCTAATTTTTTGATTTATTGTGGAGATGAGGTCTCACCAAATTGCCCAGGCTGGTCTCAAACCTGTAGGCTCAGGCAATCTTACCTCAGCCCCTCAAGGTGCTGGGATTATAGGTGTGAGCCACGGCACCCAGCCAATTTACCTTTTTTCTTTCTTATGGTGTCTTTTGTTGTATAGAACTTTTCAATTTTAATGAAGTCCAATTTATCAATATTTTGGTTAGTACTTTTTGAACCCCTGGCCTCAAGCAGTTCTCCCACCTCAGACTCTCGAAGTGTTGGGATTACAGACATGAGCCAAACTAATCTATCTCTAAACAGAACAAAAACTCTGTTGCCTGTCTGCTGGTAGTGATCCCTCTGCTAGTGCAGAGCTTGGAATCTCATCCCTCCTACCTATACGTAGAATCAGCCAATATACCCAGAAGATAGCTTACCCCTGAGAATTGTTTCTCCCTCTTTGGAATTTTAGTCCCTCTAGTTCTTGTTGTCCCAGCTCCTCTCTGCTGCCTTTTAAAAGGTGATTTTCGTATTTTATCTGTCTGCAGAACTGGCTTCCCACTAACTATTCCATCTTTGTTGAAAAGTGGAAATGAGCTTTTAAAACATGCTTAAATCTCTTCCATTGAAAACATACCAACTCTTCAGCAATTCTACATTTTCTCCATTGTATTTTATATAATAAAAACAGTTACTGCTCCCACACTAATTTTTTTAAAATCTCAATATCACTAATTCTAAAGGAAATTTCTGGTCCTCATTTACTTGCTCTCTTAGCCACATTTGACTTTATTGACCACTTGCTCTTTATTGAAACACTCTTTCTTCCCTTGACAATCATGATGCAACATTGTCTTGGTCTTCCTTCTAGGTTTGTCTCCTTTGCAGACTCGTCTTCTTCCTGTTCTACAAATACTGGGAATTCCACAAGATTCAGCTCTAAGCTCTAGTCTCTTTTCACTTTGTTATCTTCCTTGGTGATCTCATCAAGATTATGCCTTTAATACCTATACCTAAGTATCACACAAATTTGTATCTCTGTTTTGGACTAATCTTGGATGATATAGCATCCAACCACTATACCCATTTGCCTAGTTAATATCCTTACTGGGATGAACACAAAGTCTATCAAATGCAAAAAGTCTCAAAAAGAATTTATAATCTATTTCTGTTACAAAACTAGAAACTTAAAAGTTACCCATAAAAATCCTCTTTTCCCTTATTCATGGATCTAGTGTATAAGCGACTCCCTTAAATATCTTTTGAATCCATTTGTTTCTCTCCATTTCAATACCTCAGCTGCATTCTCAATCTAAACTATCCTTATCTCTTCCATAGATTAACCAAATGACTACATTCCTTCTCTCACAACATGCTCCCCTTGCTTTTCGCTTAATTACTATGACCTTTCAATTTATCAAATGTATCTTGCTATCTTCTAGCAGCATGCATTTTTGCCTACTCTTCCTTCTGCCAGGATTGCTCTTTCACAAATTCCCCCTCTCCTCTAAGTCCTTAGCTGCCTTCAGATTTCAGTTCAATCATTACTTACTCAGAATTACCCCATTGTATGCTTTCATTGCTCCATGAAGTTTTCTGTTGTAGCATTTATCAGTGTTATAATTTTCATGATTTTTTAAATGATTAGTAGTAAGAGCTATAAGAGTAGAGACCTTGTATATTTCCTTTCATCGTTATGTTCCCTTCACCTCATATACTGCCTGGCATCTGGTAGGCATTCAGTAAATATTGGTTGAATGCACTAATCAGTTCTCTCCCTGCCCATAGCTGAGGTGAAACGTGTTGGAGATACACTCTTGGGAATGGCTACACAGTGTGTGCAGGTGAAGAACGTGGTCAAGACCTCACCTCAGACTCTGTCCAACCTCTGCCTCAAGATCAATGTCAAACTTGGTGGCATTAACAACATCCTAGTCCCACACCAGCGGTATGAACCCTGTTGTCTACTTGCCCTTGTCAAGGTACCATTCTGGGGATTGATGGAGAGACAGGACCTTGGCCAGGCAGAGTGAATCAAACACTAGGGGGAGAAGTCCAGAGTGGGTATTGGATGGTGCCAGCCAGAAAAGACCCAACTCCTTACCGTCTTTTTTTTTCTCTTTGCTCAGCTCCGCCGTATTTCAACAGCCAGTGATATTCCTGGGAGCAGATGTTACACACCCCCCAGCAGGGGATGGGAAAAAACCTTCTATCACAGCAGTGAGTGATACTCTAGCTTCCTCCTAAGGTCCTCCTCTTAGCTCTAAGTCCCCCAGACTGCCCACGTTATTTCCTTCCCTCAGCTGACTCTTGACCCTTCATAAGTTCTTCTCCATTTAGCTCACTATCCCCATTCCTCACTCCCTTATATCTTCATAAAGGTAGCTCTATATGTAATCTTTTTTTCTGGGAGAGTAGTGGAAGTGTAGCCATCTTCATCACTCTTGCTCTGCATTCAAATTTCTCTCTCTGCCTGCTTGTGGAATTTAGGGGAGTTATTATATCTCTTCTCTAAAATCCCTTTAATGGGAGTTACTTAGTTGCTGGGAGTGTCCTTTCCTCTGCCCCACCCCTGCCCCAGATCCGTCTAGTAGATTAGATGTTTCTCTAATCTCTCTCCTGACTGTTCTACTCCCTGTGTCTTAGGGGCTTTCACATTGCTAGAGTTCAGGCCTTCCTTCCCTCTTGTTTTTCCTCAACCCTCACATTTATGTAGGCAGACTGGTCTTATTTCAGTAAGTACAGGGAAATCCTATAATATGCTTATCCCTGTTTTTCTTGTGGCGATCCTTCCTAGGCTCTGGCCACTGTCCCCTTTGTAAATGACATTACTTTCATCAGCCAAAAGAACGCTGTCACCATGGTCATGGTTCCTGAGTAGATTAGCACTTGAATGGGAAAAAGGATATACTTGTGACTGGATGAGGTCATTGTTTGATCTCGTAGTACTAGAGCTTCTCATGCCTCTCTGCAAAGGGCAGGGAAATAAAATTTACCAAGTACCTACCCTGTGCAAGATGCTTTATGTGTACCACCACAACAGCACTATAAGCAAGTATTCTTATCTCCATCTGAGGAGACAAAAAAGATCAGATGGATTAAGGTAACTTCTACATGCCTAATAGAACAGAGATTGAAACTAGGGTTCTTGTTAAATCTCAAGCCCTACTCATTCAATTGCACACTTTTTTTTGCTAAGAAACCTTTCCCCACACTTGCAGACTGATAGTGAGGAAGGGTGAAGGTTCTAGTGGCTGATCCTTTCTCTCTGACTGTCAGGTGGTAGGCAGTATGGATGCCCACCCCAGCCGATACTGTGCTACTGTGCGGGTGCAGCGACCACGGCAAGAGATCATTGAAGACTTGTCCTACATGGTGCGTGAGCTGCTGATCCAATTCTACAAGTCTACTCGCTTCAAGCCTACCCGCATCATCTTCTACCGAGATGGGGTCCCTGAAGGCCAGCTACCCCAGGTAGGGCCCATAGTAGGTGGAGAAAACCCTCACATAGAGGCCAGAGGGCTAGGCACTACTACTTTTTCTAAGCTGTTGGTACTGGGAGGTGTGCTTTTTCTCAAGGAGCTTTGCTAAATGGGGTAGGCTTGAGGGCAGGGATCACAACTGAGGAGTAGAGTGCACGCATCTGTAGACTTTTTTTCTTGTAACAGAAGGCCCTCGGTGCCTTCTCAGTAGTTGATTCATGTTAAAGACTGATTGTTTAGACCTGTGGTTCGCAGAGGGTTTGTTAAAATAGTTTGCAGATGTCTACCCTTAGAGTTTCTGATGGTGAGTTTTGTATATGGGCATAGAATTTGCAATTCTGACAAGTTCCTAGGCAATGCTGCTGGCCTGAAGTCTCTTTGAGGATCACTGCTGTTGACCTTCCTTCATGATGTTCTTCCTGTTCATTCTCACTGCCAAGCCTTCATAATCTGTTGTTCAGACTTCTATACTGAACCATTATAATACAATTTAATAGCATTATAACTACTGTTTATTGGACACTTCTTATGTGCCATGAACTGTGCTAAGTACTTCACATACTCGTATGTTCTATTTAATGCTTTACAATGCCCTATGAAATAATAATCTCATTTGACACATGAGAAAACTGGGACTTGGAGTTGTTGTATGACTCTTCAATGTCACCCAAGCTAATAGGGGTGGAAATGGGATTCAGATACATTGGTCTGATTCCAAAGTTCATGCTCTTACCATTATGCTCAATTTTCTCTAAGTCATCCAGTATTTCCTAAAATACCAGACAAATTAGTCATATTACTTCTTTATTCAGAAATATCTAGTGACTTCACGTAAGCTTTGGGTTAAAATTCAAACTGCTTAGGTTTTCTATGCTTTTACTTACCCTAGTCTTTACAACAGGTTTGTGGGGCCGGTCTTAGTAACGTTAATAGATGTGGAGAAAATGAGACTTAGAGATGTTAAATAACTTGCTCAAGGTATTACAACTAGATAAAGCTTAGGTTTAAACCTAGTTATAGTTAATTTCAAAGTCTTTCCTTTTCTACCATAAAGTTGTGACTTCCTGTGTTCAACATCCATGCCACAGGCAACTATTGCCTATAATTATTTACCTGTGGCTTCTTCTTTAGCTAGTCCATTTTTTAAATAATCCTGCCTCTTTTAGGACTGAATTCACCTATTCCCTCTGCGCCCATTCCAGAACTCTATATCTGTTCTTCTCTGGTGGTCCAAATCCTATCTGCTCTTGGAGTCCATATGAGAACTTTCATTAACACTTTGATCCTGAAATTGAGCTAACTTCGGGCATTATGATTTTAGTGATTTCTCTGTGAACCTTGGTTCTGTGTCTTGATCTTAGGTCTCTTTATGCATAGGAACCAGGTGAGTGCTCTCTTCTGATGCCAAGCCTTCCAGCCAAGGTTTTATAGGAACATACCAGGTGAACTTAGTATAAGGGTGATAGGAAGGGCCTATCATCTCTAATTATTGGGCATCAGCTTATAAAGGGATACTGAACCAAGAGTCACATTGCAAGTGGCAACCCCTTAGTTCAGAAAGGCATCTCAGATCAAGAGGAACCTTGTATCTCTTTGTCTCCCTCCTCATCCTATGCCTAGATCCTCCACTATGAACTACTGGCCATTCGTGATGCCTGCATCAAACTGGAAAAGGACTACCAGCCTGGGATCACTTATATTGTGGTGCAGAAACGCCATCACACCCGTCTTTTTTGTGCTGACAAGAATGAGCGAGTGAGTGAGGGACTGAGGAGGCCTCCCGTACCCTCATTCTATCTCCCTTATCTTGATAGGGAAGAAGCCCTTGAAGTAAGGTCTGGGGATTTAGTCCTTGTTCTATCCATCCTCCCTGGCCCCTTCCTTCCCCCTAGCCTTGAGGTCCTTCCTCTGCCGCCTCCTTTCCTTAGTGTCCCCTCCTCCCCTCCTTCCCTTGTTCTTCCTCTCCCTCCTCCTAGCTCCCTGGCCTAGACCCCATATATAGACCAGCTCCCAGAGAAGGGAAAGGAACTACCATTTAATGAACTTCTATGTGCCAAACACTGTACAAGGCGTCTTCCTCACAGCAGCTCTGTGAGGTAGGTACTATTATTATCTCCAGTTAACCTCAGAGAGGTTAAATGACTTGCTCAGAGAGGTTAAATGACTTGCTAAGAACACACAGCTAATAAATGGCAAAACCAGGACTTGAACACAGGTCTGTATGAATTTAGAAGCCTATTGTTTTAAGACCTGTTACCATCTGGGAACAACTTTTGCTTTGTTCTTGGGATCTGGTAAAAATCAAAGTAGAATTGAGGTAGGGCCAAACAGGTCTTGGGATCTTGGTTGTATTTGTCTCTATACAGATCGGGAAGAGTGGTAACATCCCCGCTGGCACTACTGTGGACACCAACATCACCCACCCATTTGAGTTTGACTTCTATCTGTGCAGCCACGCAGGCATCCAGGTAGCTGGGCTATGTCCTGGGGTTCCAATGGGTCAAAGATTAGATGTTTATTCCCACTGCCTGTAGAATGTAGCAGTCAGCACTGAGTGGCATTCAAATCAGGATTGCTCTCTTAATAAGCCCTGAGTACACTTGCACATTGCCAAGGATGCTGTAAGGTGGCTCTGTGTCTGCCTATTCATGGGTGGGCTATCCACCCAGCCATATTCTTAACAGTGGTCCTGTTCCTTGTCATCAGCCAGCCCCTCTGCCCATCCTGGGGCTCCTTACCTTCCTATCTTCCCAGGGTACCAGCCGACCATCCCATTACTATGTCCTTTGGGATGACAACCGTTTCACAGCGGATGAGCTCCAGATCTTGACGTACCAGCTGTGCCACACTTACGTACGATGCACACGCTCCGTCTCTATCCCAGCACCTGCCTACTATGCCCGCCTGGTGGCTTTCCGGGCACGATACCACCTGGTGGACAAAGAACATGACAGGTGAGGCCTGGAATCAGACTGGCTTCCTTTTTGTTTCAGCCTCTTGTACCAGACCCTCTTGACTTTCCTTGGGTAAAAAATTTGTGTCATTGGGCTTACATGCCCAATCCTGGGTTGAAGTTTTCTTTTAAGTTGGTGTGGGAATTGGCACCCTAGGACTGGGTGAGGGAATTAGCAGCAGCTCAGTTCACCAGGAAGGACTTTTTTTCATTTTTTCCTTTTCAGTGGAGAGGGGAGCCACATATCGGGGCAGAGCAATGGGCGGGACCCCCAGGCCCTGGCCAAAGCCGTGCAGGTTCACCAGGATACTCTGCGCACCATGTACTTCGCTTGAAGGCAGAACGCTGTTACCTCACTGGATAGAAGAAAGCTTTCCAAGCCCCAGGAGCTGTGCCACCCAAATCCAGAGGAAGCAAGGAGGGAGGTGGGGTAGGGAGGAGTGCAGGAGGCCTTGTTTCCCTCTATAGAGGCGGTGTAAAGGTGGGGAACAGGGTCAGCAAAACAGACCACCAGCCAGAAATCTCTGATATCAACCTCATGTCCCCACCCTTTACCCCATCTTGTCACATTTGGCCCTGACCCCACTGGACCAAGAGGGGCAGCATTGGTGCCCACCATACACACAGGTGTCTCATGTGACTCACAGTGCTAAAGACTCATGCTTGACAGCTTGGTAAGGTTGGCTCTGTAGCCCTGCGGACAAAAGCTGGTAGGTTTGGGTTTACTACTTTAGATGGGAAAGTGAGGGGCTTGAGAAAGTGGGTGGGAGGAGGGAAAGATTTTTTTAGGAGCCTTAATCAGAAAAGGACTAGATTTGTTTAAGAAGAATAATGAAACCAGACCCAGATCAATATTTTAGGATACTAGATGTTTTAATGGGTTCCAAATCCAGTTTGTAGGAAGACTTTTTAATGGTTTTGGTTGCTCCTCCCCCAGCTGCCACCCCCTCCCCCTGCCCTTATTCCTCTCTCTCCACATTTTCTACCCCACTTTACACCTCCTCCCTGGCAGACATCCAGCCCCTAGTAATACTTAAGGCACTATGGCACTTAGCTATGAAGTGACATGACCCTGTCTTCCTTCCGCCTGCTGGTGGGTAACCAGTGCCTTCCCTGTAATGGTAATGCTGCAGAACTGCAACCTTTTGTACCTTTCTTTGGGGGATGGGACGGGGTGGGGTGGGAGAGAAGGTAGGTGGTGAAGAAATACCCCAAACCCAACAAACCTCCAGCCAGAATGCCAGCTATTTTGCATTTGAAGGACTTGATTTCCACTTTCATTGAGCTTTTTAAAAGATCACAACCTCAAGATGGTTAAAATCCATTGACATTTGCACTTTCAGACATGACAAGTCACGGAGCTGCTGAGATGACTGGCCCCTGGCCTTTCCACTTATGCCTCCTTTTCTCCTGTTCCTCCCACCTCCCACCCGGCCTGGGTCTGGAGTTACTTTTGTAGCAGTTCTCTTGACTTCTTTTTATCCCTGATGGTCAAGTCTCATTATGTTTTAATATCTATTAACTGGGTCTTATAACAGAAGACCCTTAGGTCTAAAATGAGAAAAAAGAGAGAAAACAAAATATTATTTTTATACCATAACTTGAGTCTATTGCCAAAATTTGGAAATCCTTTCCATGCCTGATGAGTTTATATCCCAGAACATTGAGCCATCAGAAGGAACTGTGTACCTGACTTGTTCTCTGGCCTGGCTAGGTAGGGGGTGGTTGTCTCCCCAAGGTGGGGCTCAGGCTCCATCCTTCCTCTGCAGATAACACCTTTTTCTTGCTACAGCCTCCCTCTACACTATCCTGCACTCTTTCTTGCAAGTGTATCTTTTTCCTTCCTCTAGACTATCTTCTGACCCTTTGGCTCATCCTGGATTCCAGTGTGTCCTGTGGACAGGCTGGGGAATTTTGCTGCTCCCTATTGTTCTTAATGCTTCTGTTTATACAAATGAATTTTACCTGGTTTCCCACTAAGGCATGTGAGTGGGTGGCATGGACTTTCTTTTTCTTTTTTTTCTTTTTTTTGGTCTTGAAATACGGGGTTTGGCTGTCTTGCAGGACTAGAGAAGAAGGTGGTTCAAGCTTGGTCCCTGCTGGCCTTGAGGCAAGGCCCCCTGTTTCCTTGACTGTTCATTTTGTTCCTACCCCACTGCTTGGAATGGGGAGTTGCAAATTCAACTTCTCTTTGAGGAGCCTGGGCTTGGGTTTGCCCCAATCTGGTGATGAAGCCATGATACTTTAGACCTAGCCCAGGCTTGGAGATCAGCCAGAGGAGGAAGGGTCTAATCCTGGCCCACAGAATTAGAGCTACCCTTTCCTTTCCCCAGGAGCTCTTGTATGACTCAGATTTGCTATGCAAAATAATCTATCACAGGTTCTGTTCTGGTTGGCTACATTGTTCAGCAACTTCACAAAACGTAGCACAAACATTCATTATGGAGAAAGCATCAGGACTGTTGAGTAACTCCTTTACTTTTTTCCTGCTGGCTACAGTGTGGGGTGCCCTATAGGCACAAGCCCAGCTGAAGAACAGAATGGAGGGCTCTGGAGGAGGCAGCTCATGGAGAGCCTACATTCCTTACACAAGTGCCTAAAGAGAGTGATGCCAACACTCCATCTGCCCTGTCCATTGCCTTCATATACAGTCTACTTCGTGTTCTGTTACCCTTTGGGGAGGGGAGCTCTCCTGGGACAATGGGCTCTGCATGTTCTCTACTTGGGTACATTTTGGGGCTGGGATTGAGGCACCATTCCTGGAGGGTCCAGTCATTCACCAGCATTTGCAAGTGTTCATAGGGAGCCGGTGGCAACCACTACTCCCAGCAACAAGCTTATGTTCTCTCCTTTTCTCTCTCTGCCTCAGTCTTCTGTTGGTTTTCAGCTGTGGCTTGAAGTGCATTTTTAGCCCTTGGGCATTGCACATGCTATTCAAGAAGTAAAAGCAAGAGAAGCAGCTTGGGGGGGTGACAAGAAAGTGACTTATTGCTCTAAAAAAAAAATTGTTTTTTGAGGCTTGAAATATCCTCCCGACCTTGAGAATTATTCTTGTTTGAAAAGTGGTGCATGCAGATTGAGAAGTGGTGTTGGCAGCAAGCTTTGGCTTGCATGGATTTGGTTTAAGTGGTGCTTCATATCCAAGCTTCGAATAAATGCTCGGGGAAACCCAGCCTCATCCTCTTAAACAGGACTCTTGCTCCCTTCATACCACTATTTTGCCTTCCTTTTCCTCTTCTCTCTTTCCTTGGCTTCCTTTCCCTTTTTTCTACTCACTCTGCTTGCTTGCTGGCTTGCCTGCCTGTCTGCCTATGTGATGATGAAATCTCTGCATGGCTGTAATGATGCTACTTAGCTGGCAAGGTCAAACTTCGCTTCTTGACTGCAGAAGACCAAGAACCTATTTCCCATGCCCAGAGATGTCTACCCTGGGCTGGACTGCCCTTGTACTAGGGTAGAGCAGCAGGCCTGTCCAACTGACGTGAAATCAGAAGGGCTTCTGGCAGCTTCCACATCTGTCCACTCTTTGGAGCTGGTTTCTCTCGTTGCTTTTTCTAGATCTGGTTTTTTCTTTACCTGGGGCCTCCTTTTTCTGAGGTTGTCTTAGGGATGGATGACCTACTTAGGGTTGAAGTGTTAGGGGATGGACATAGGGGAAGAAGAGAGTGATGAGAGGAGAAGGGAATTTGTGTGAAAGGTGGGGAAGGAGAGCACTGCTCTTGGTTTGTCCAGCCTGACCCATTAGGGGCTGAGGTGCTACTACTGGTCTCTAGGGATATGCCTAGGCTATTGTTGCTGGGAATTTAGGCTTAAAATAAGGCTGAAGAAGGTATCTAGAAGTGTGAAACCTCCTTAAAAACCACCTGGTTCCCACCTACTAGATAGCATCTCTGTGGCCTCTTTGGCTAAACAATGTTCTTGGATACTTTTCCTTTTCTGTCCAGAATTCTATGAATGAGGCCAGCACTCAAGATGGGCAGCCAAGAAAGCATTGACTTAGTAGCTGGCCTGTGGGATATTTGCAAGGTTGGTGGGACAGTGTTTTGGACCTGGCATCATGTGTAGCAAATAAGGATGAAAGTTTCTTCCCCTTCACAGTGAAAAAGTCATCTCAAACTAGGCAAAAGGCAATTTTGGAAGCTACGTTGGGGGAAGTTATGAAGTTATTTTTATTTATTTACTGGGCCTAGGCCAATCCAGGATGGTAGCTGGATGCCTTCCTTCTTACAGTCTGATCATGGCAGGGATATGCAGGGCACTCTTTCCTATTTGGCCTTCTAAGCAGATTGGGGAGGAGAGAGTCTCTGGTTTTTTCTCCCCCCCCCCACTTAACACTCCCTTCCCTTACTAGGACTTGCCTTCTCCCTGGGCTGGGAGAGGCTGGGTTGGTGCTCTCCCCCTACTCTACGCCTACTGACTTAGAACCTCTGACTGCTGTTCGGGAGCCCAAGAAAGGGAGTGGAAGGAATGGGCTAAAAACAAAACAGATTAAGGTGGGGAAGGGAGATTTCCTTCTTTAAAAAGAAAAATAGGAAACCCTCCGAGAACTGTGCTAGTAAAGATAATATGTTGAATGCACTGAGTCCCCGGTATAGTAGCAATAAGGAAAAATGAAATTACTTTCCTGTGCACACAGTCCAACCTGATAGGTGTGTGATGTTGCACTTAGCAGCCATGTGGTGGGCATGTGTGACTACTCTGGGTTTCACTTTAGTTTCTAAACTTTTTATCCCTTTCAAGTCCAGCATGGATGGGGAAGTGTCCCTGGAGCCCCAGAGCTGTGTACTTGTTTGCATTTGTTTCCCTTTGAGACTTGTGTTTGTGTTCTGCTTTGAGCTGTACCTTGTCCAGTCCATTGTGAAATTATCCCAGCAGCTGTAATGTACAGTTCCTTCTGAAGCAAGCAACAGCAGCAGCACAATTCTGTGTTTTATAAAGACAACAGTGGCTTCTATTTCTAAAGTGCGGTCTCTCTCTCTTTTTTTTTTCCTACCAGCAAAACAAACTTTTGGGATTAATTACATTTCTCATAGGTTTTAGGTTGAAATACTATGATTTGTTCTGTGGTAATACTTCATAGGGATTCCATTCAACAAACATGCAGAACACTGTGCCAGCAGTATTGTTGGGGAGAAGGCAAGTACAATTCAAAATGAGGAAAACATTATCTTCTTGAGGGGCTTATTGGGGAATATGATTAGCTTAAGATTCTCCTGGTACAGAAAAAAGATAGTGAGGAACTGAAAAAAGGCCATAGCAATGAAGATAAAGAGGAGAGGGCAGATTTGAGAGTTAGGAGATAGAATTAATAGGCTTGGTGGCTCAGCCTGTAATCCCGTGCTTTGGGAGGCTGAGTGGATTGCCTGAGCCTGTGGGTTCTGGGTTCGAGACCCGCCTGGGCAACTTGGCAAGACCTCATCTCTACAATTAAAAAAAAAAAAAAAAATCAGCCAGGCATGGTAGGGCATGCCTGTGGTTCCAGCTACTTGGAAGGCTGAGGCGGAAGGATTGCTGGAGCCCAGCAGGTCAAGTTTGTGGTGTCCAGGAGCGGCCACTGCACTCCAGTCTGGGTGACAGAGTGAGACTCCAACTCAAAAAAAAAAAAAAAATAGGACTCAATGGCTGATGAGAAGAGAGTAGAGATTAGCTCCCAGATTTCTCCTTGAGCATAAGTATATTGGGACATTACTGTAATCAAGATGGATATGGGGGTAGACTATAGAAGGAAGGCCATGAGTTTTGTGAAGAAAGGCTTGTATAAACTGTTTTGAGGTTCTTGTGGGGCAACAAGGGTAGGGTGTCCAATGAAAACAGGTTTGGCATTCAGGTAACACTATACAACGCAGTTACAGATATAGGAATCATGCTCAGATGGTAATTAAAGCCATACACATGAATAAGGTAACTTAGAAAAGAGAGAAGCATAGTGTACAACCCTAAGAAGCTCAATTTAAAGGATGGGAAGAGGAAGCAAAACCTGAAGTGACAGATCAGTAGTAGATCACTTGTATTTTTTTTTTAGCTTAATGGGGTGGGAGAAAAATCAAGAGTAGGAGAGGATCTGTGAAGAGATGATTACCAACAAGAACTTCTGCAGAGAGGGAGTATTTTTTTTTCCTGCTCATTTTATCATCCTACTACACATCTTGTTTGGGCTTTTATAAGTGTATGACTTACTTAAGTCATTCTCCATTATTTCTTGAAAGTGATAATTGGACAAACCCATTTAAAAAAGACTACCACCACTGCTGAAGTTCACAACTACCACCACTGCAATACCTCCAACTTCCTTTTGTCCCTAGGAGATAATTGTAAAAGAATAAAAAAACCTGATTTTGTTCCTAATCAGCTTTATAGATGGTGTTCTAATGCACTAGGATAGCACTTAGTAGCTTGCCATATTTATTTTCATGACTTGTCTTTTTTTAGAGACTATGAACTCCTAGGAGCCAAAGCTATGTTCTATTCATTTTTTGTCATCTCAATGCCATAGCATATACCAAGGGATCAATATTTGTGAATAGGATTAAAATGAGCTAATAATCTGGTTTATAAGTACAGGGTGGGAGGAAAGGGGTCAAGAGGTGATACTGAATACAAGGGATGGATTCAGGATTCCTGAATCTTCAGGTAAGTGGAAACTTAACCAGATTATAATAGTTTCCCATCCTCACCCCAAATTGGAGACTCTCTGGTTTTGTAACTTAAGTTGGTGGTATAATTGTAAAGCATGTAAGTTCTGCTACTCTTTCCTGGTACTGCTAAAGCATTCTTATTTCTATGCACTGTGGGAGGATGGCTCAGAGAAGGATTCTGGCAGAGGTCCCAGTGAGAAATTGTCAGTGGCAGCCAGTGTATACATACGTGGGCCTAGCATTCCTCTGGGAGTGAAGTGTTGTAACTTCAAATTGCAGATCTAACCTATGGCTGTCACCTGCCAGATTGTCTTGGGAGAGTCAGCCAGCCCCATGCTCCTTTTCAGCAGCAAGAGTTAGGGAGGTTGGTTGAACTTGGAGAGCAAATTGGAACATGGAGCAGATTTTTTTCCAGTTGAAATGAGATAGAAAATAAATATATGACCCTGAGTGAGGCAGAAATAAAAGTGCTTAGCAGGGGGAGTAGGAAAATGAACATTACAGCAACATTTTGCTGTAAACTTCAGCTTTAGAAAAGACATGTTGTAGAGGCTTCAGTGTTTGGATGTTGGTTGCTACTCAAAAGAAAATGACTGTGACTCCAGGACTTGCATTGTCTGGTCTTGGAGCTCAAGCTTTTGAGTGAAGGCTTGCCCTGGTACCCCTGGACATTCCCTTTCAGTGTTGGCTGAGCAGACTACCCTGTAAGCTATCAGTTAGCAAAATATGCTGTAGCACATTCTTGTCTAGCAGATGTCTTTTTTTTTTTTTTGAATTGGAGTCTTACTCTGTTGCCCACGCTGGAGTGAAGTGGCACACTCACGGCCACCATAGCCTTGACCTGCTGAGTTCAGGTGATCCTTCTGCTTCAGCTTTCCAAGTAGCTGGAACTAAAGGTGTTCGCCACCATGCCCAGCTAGTTTTTGTTTTGTTTTCTTATTTATTGTAGAGATGAGGTCTTGCCAAATTGCCCAGGCTGGTCTCGAACCAATGGACTCAGGCCATTCTCTCGCCTCCACCTCCCAAAGTGCTGGGATTACAGGCGTGAGCCACCATGCCCAGCTAGCAGGTGTCTTAAGAGTAGACTCAGGCTGGATGTTTGTTGGGTATCTCTTGGCTTAGCAGATGCAGAATCTCATGGCAATTAGGGTTTGGTGGCTAAAGGAAAAGGGTATAGTTCAAGGAAAAGACTAGTTTGAATTTCTGTTTCTGGGCCAGTCCCAAGTTGCTGTCTGTACTGCTGAAATGGAAAGTAATGCTGAAGTGGAAAATTAGCTCTCCTTTTTTGTTTCTAGCTTTCCAGACATTTATTCCTCTGATGATAGGCTGAGGATAGCTGGCAAGCTTAGAAGGTACACAGAGCATGGTAGAAGCACTCCTTCAGAGCAACTGTGTCAAGAAGGAGGAGCTGAAAAAGTAAATTTGCTGGGAGATTAGGTGCATTTAGAAGTTCTCCACTTATGCACCACAACTTTCCCCAGGATATCATATTAAGGGGTTTTTTTAGGCCTCTGTGGCTCACCGTGCAGGAACATAGTGCCCTCTTGCTCTGGTTTGCAGCAGCTTCACCATCATCCTCTTGGCAATGTTTTATTTAGGGCAAAATAAAATTAAGGGACCTTTGTAGAAAGTTCTCAGTCTCTCTTCCTCATCTTCTAAACACAGGGAACATTCTTCTTTAAATAGGAAGTGTGGCTGAGTGAGGTGGCTCATGTCTGTAATCCTAGCACTTTGAGAGGCCAAGATAGGAGGATTGCTTGAGCCCAGGAGTTCAAGACCAGCCTGGTCAACATAGTGAGACCCCATTTCTACAAAAAATCAGCTGGATGTGGTGGCATGTGCCTGTAGTCTCAGCTACTAGGGAGACTGAGGCCAGAGGACCGCTTGAGTTCAGGAGTTTGAGGCTGTGCTGAGCAGTGATCATGTTACTGCTTATCTTCAGCCTGGGTGACAGAGTGAAACCCTGACTCAAAAAAAAAGTGGCATCAGGTGTGGTGGTATGCACCTATAGTCCCAGCTACTTGGTAGACTGAGGCAAGAGGATAACTTGAGCCCAGAAGTTCAAGATAACAGTAAGCTATGACCACACCACTATACTTCAGTCTAGGTGACAGATTGAAACCCTCTCTCTAATTTAAAAAAAAAAAAAGGGGGGAGCTTCCAGCCAAGTTTTTTGAAAAGTCTAGGGACTATTGATGAGATTGAGCTGCAAAAGGAGGAAGGGCTTGTTTGGGTAGTTTTTGGCTAGGTGTTTTGCACAGTATCTGTTACAGAATCCAGATTAAAGTTGTCTTAAATAAGAAAACTTATTTCACATGACAAGAAGTCCTGGTTTAATATGACTTCAAGGTTGATTAATTCAGTGACACAGTGATAATGCCAAAGAATTAGGTTCTTGCACTCTTTTTGCTCTGCCATCCTCTGTTGCTTTATATCTTCATGCTAGTTCACCCCATGGTCTGTATATGACTACTGTAATTCCAGGAAGGACATGCTGATGAAACAGTGTCTAGCAGTAGAGGGACTAATTTTCCCCAGTGTTTCCAAGGTAAGGAAGTATTTCCTTGGAAGCTCCAGCAGATCTGGCCCCTTGTCTGCTAGAAACGGTTCATCTTCTGTCATTGGCAAAGCAAGTAAGATCATCCATTTTGACTGGCTTAGATTAATGAGGTACCCTCTGAGTCATGTAGACTAGACCACCTAGTCATGTCTGCTAGCAAAAAGCGGTGATAAGGGCTACTGGGTAGGGAGTGTCTGCTCTTCATAAGTACTCTTCTCAGAGAGAGTGACTTTCCCAGAATCATAGTGAGTAAGGAGAGGGCCTTCCATTTTAACTCTGTCCCCAAACCCCATACATTTTATATTGTATCTTTCTATAGTATAAAGTAACTTTCTGCCTTGTAGAAATTGATTGTCTAGAAGAGATTTGAACTCAGGTGCCAAGTTGACTCTAATCTTGGCCCATGTAAGAGGATTCTATCCAGTTGCTCTTCTCATCCAGTGATGTTTCTCATCTAACACAAGCCTAGGAGTGAAAAACCTAAGTGGAGTAGAATAATAGTGGCAGCAGGGAGGGAGACATGTAAACAGTGAGTTCCTGAGCCTGACTTGCTGGGCTTGGCCCCTTACCAGCAGTTAAAGTCAGCTGCTGGACACCCTGTCTTTCCCGCCTGCACTAGGTATTATGCCTTTCCCTAATGACATATTAAATATCTTTTCATGTGTTTTTTTGCTGTCCCTTTATCTTCTTCGTTAAATTATCTGTTGACACCTTTTATCCATTTTAAAATTGGGTGTTTCTATTAAGTTGTAAGAGCTCTATATTCTAGATACAAGTCTTTTGTTGGATATGTTTTACATATATTTTCTCCTAGTCTGTGGCTTGACTTTTCATTTTGAAGAGCAAAAGGTTTAAATGTTGCTGTCCAATGTACTAATTTAAAGTTTAGTTTATTGCCTTTTTTTTCCAGTTTGTACTTTTTATATCATTGAGAAGTTTCACATTGGGTATTTGGTGGCTGCTGAGGAGGCTCAGCTTTCTGAGGGCGCTGATTTTCTCTGCACCTGAGATTTTGTACTGTTTGTATAGTTGTTTCTTCTGAGAACAACCAGTGCTCTCAGGGATAGGAGGATAGATTTTTAACCTGTACCTGAGTCCCAGTCTTGAAGCCATTCATTTAGTCATCTGTCAATCCATCAGTTCACCAACTCTTTACAGAATGCTGCTACATGTCAGGCACTGGCACTGTTCTAGGTACTGGGGAAATGGCAGTTAACAAGATACCCAAAATGCCCCCTCTGTGCCCTAAGAGCAGACTCAATTGAGAATTAATTATCAAAAAATTAGGTGTACGTGTAGTCAGGGAAGAACCTCATACAGCTTTGCCTTTGGCAGAGTTTCTCAAACCTTTTTGTCTTCCCACCTCCTGATATAATTCATGAGACTCAAGTGGATTCACTCTAAAGAGGTGGCTTCCTGGATAGCAGAAGTAGATAGGAAGGCATCATTGACATTTATTGAGTTGGACTGAATCAGAGTCTAAAATCCTTTTCCATCAGTATCAAAAAAGACTACCCCATCTCAAGGATTCGTTACTATCACCACGTCTGTCTTGAATGAAGCTGAAGATGCATTCATTTAGGGAACCGGTTCCAGAATCGGAGGGTTGAGGATATGATAGACCCTTGCACAAAAGTTGATATTTACCCTGTCAGATGCTGCTACCAAGATTTGGATTAAAAATGACTTTTAAGAAGCAGTGTTTCATCTGGTGACATTTAATTTGAAATTCTAAAATTCGGGAGGGCATTTTCAGTCGTGGGGGTAAAGAAGAAAATGAGGCAGAATTGGAGTCAGATGTGATTTTGAGTTCTATCACTTATTAAGCGTTTATTACATGGCAGGCAAATCTAATAAGCCTTTGAAATGGAACTATAGTAAATGCTGTTGTTATTTACTAATATTTAGGTAGGGTTTTCTCTGTGCCTTGTGTGTATTCCCTAAGGTTACAACTGTGTAAGATACATGCTGTTCTCTCAGGTATTCAGATGAGGAAATTGAAGCCCAAAGAGATCAAGGGACGAATCCAGAGTCCCACAGTGAGTAGGGAGAACTGAAGATAGGCTATTTCTCTTTTTTGTTTTCTTTAAATTTGTTTTTGTTAAAAAGAAAGTCTAAACCACATTACTGATGCTTAGGGACATAGAGAAAAACCATGACTCATTCCTCAGCTGGAATAAAATAGTATGTTTCATTAAGACAACAAATATTTATTAAGGACCTACTGTTTGCCTGACAATGTGCAGGACTTCGTTTCCTTATAAAGCTTACGTTCTAGTGGGGAGGGGGACACACACAGTAAGTATAGTTAACAAAGTACAGTCTGGGCGAAGGGCTACCAAGGCACTACTGCAAGAGAATAACTGGTGCCCCACCACAGATCGGTGGTCCAGGAAGGGCCTTTTCGCCATGTCTTCCGTTGAGATGTAAAAAGAAGCAGCGGGGTGTGGGGTGGGGCCTGAGGGGAGGGTGGAGAGGGTTCCGGGCCAAGGGAACCAAAAACGGAGGCTCCAAGTCAGGAAAAAAGCCCTTGGCTGGTTGGAATTGAAAGCCGAGCCGAATAACTGCAGCATCGTCTTACTGGGGATGAAAGGCGGGGGTCCCTTTACCCAGTGCGTTCGCATCCTGGGAAGGAGTTGGGATTTCTCGGTGTGAAGAGGCGCTATTAAAGAGAGTTTCAAACACGGAAATTATCCGATCTGATGATGTCTGTGTAATGTTCTGTTACTAATCTTTTCCAAACTTTATTATACATACTCCCCGCCCCCCATAGTTGTTAAAGCTGCCCTACGGACTTGGAGAGATCATTTGCGGTGGTCACTTGATCGCCAGTGAGGTGGTGCGTGGGGCGGCCCGAACTGGGCGTGGCGGGGGGCTCGGGAAGGAAGGTGGCCCAGCACCAGGGGCCTTGGTAGCAGGTCCAGGTCGTCAGCGGACAGCTCCAGGTGGGCTGCTCCTCAGGTAAGCGCTGCCGCCAGCCGCGACGTCGCGGCGAGCAGGCACCG
>NW_007255948.1:98213-107465 GCF_000164805.1 Carlito syrichta | reverse complement strand
TCGCCGCCCCCGCCTCAGGGCCGAGTGAAAGTGCCCGTCGCGCCGGGTCGCCCCCTGCGCCACCTCCTCGCCCCCGGTGGCGGGTGCCGTTCTCGATCGAAGCACTCCCCCCAGCTCCATGAATGGAAATCGGCTCCGCAGGTGAGTGGGTCTGAGCCGCTGGGCCGGGTAGGTGGGCATGTCACCCAGCTGCTGTCCCCTGCGCGCCCTCGCGCCCTCCAGCCCGGCCCAGGTGCGCGAGGGGAGGGTCAGGCGGGCATCGTCCGGGTTCCCGCCCCCCACCCGGCTCCTCCGGTGCCTTCCCCGCAGCCCAGCCGCAGTTCCCCGGGGACCGCGGAGTGGGGAAGCCGCTCCGAGAGTTTCAGCGTCGGGTTATAACTAGGCGGTGTCACTCTTCCGGAGTACTCTTTATCTAGACCCTAGAAGGGCTTGCCATTGCTTTTGTTATTGTCGTTGGAAATGTAACGGTGTGCGTGTCCTTTCACCGGCTTGTGTGCCTCGTAGAGGCCGGGCAACTCCCTCACCTACCTCTGAAGGCAGTTGTGAAGATACACCGAGATAACGGATAACTTCAAATTAAGTTTGAAGTAGGTGTTGGTGCAACGTCACATTTAAGGTGAATTCTTCCACTCCCCACCCCGAGTTTTTTTTTGGATTTTTGTGTGTGGCAGCATGGTCTATAGTTTCTGAGGAGCTTGGCTATGTCATGTCAGCCTGGATCGGTGCTTATAGGAGGATGTGGATCTTAACATTGTTGACAGTGTTTTTTCATTCCCTGTATCCTGGAAATTTGGAATTTAGGAAAACTGCTTTCTCTCCTGGGGGTTAAACGGCAGTCCTGAAGAAAAATTGCAACATGGGCAGTACTTGTCCTTAAAAAAGAAAAAAAGCATTCTTTATGGTTCTAAAGTAATTAATTCAGGGACGTAAAGTAGATGTTGCATGACAGTTTGCTTACCAAATGATCATGCTTGGTATGTTAAGTTGGAAAGTATGCTTCATCCAGACGATCACAAATTTATAAACTAATTTTCAAAACACTTGAGAGAGTGTCTTATTACTAATGGTATTACAAGATCCTGAATCTTGGCCGGGCATGGTGGCTCACGCCTGTAATCCTAGCACTTTGGGAGGCGGAGGTAAGAGGATTGCCTGAGTCCAGGTGTTGGCGACCAGCCTAGGCAACTTGGCAAGACCTCTTTCTACAGGAAACCAAAAAATTAGCTGAGCGTGGTGGCACGCGCCTGTGGTTCCAGCTACTTGGAAGGCTGAGGGAGAAGGATCGCCTGAACCCAGCAGGTCAAGGCTGCAGTGGCTATGAGTGTGTTGCTGCACTCCAGCCTGGGCGACAGTGAGCTTCCAACTCAAACAAAACATCAAAACAAATCAAAAAGTTCTCTCTTTTTGTCAATTTGAGAGGTACCTGGATACAATACAAGAAAAGCCTATGTAAAATAAACCAGTGATGGAATAAAAGTAAAGAACTTTGTTAAATAGGTTAAGGAGTATAGTTGTCAAGTGGATGCAAAAAAGCATTTTTCTTTTTCATGCTCCATTTTGCCTTTTTCATATCTTCTTAAAAACAGTTTGTCTAGATTGTGAAGTGTTTGGGGCTATTGTTTGCTTATTGTTGACTTGTGTATTTCTGAAACCAAGTCCTACTTTGTCTTTAAATTTTCCACCATACTATTTGTCCTTACAGTACTAGGGAATGTGAAGATTTGGGGCTGTAAGTGATTTATTTGTTTGTTTGAGTTGGAGTCTCACTCTGTCGCCCAGGCTGGAGTGCAGTGGCTCGCTCACAGCCACTGCAGCCTTGACCTGCTGGGCTCAGGCGTCTTTGCGCCTCAGCCTTCCAAGTAGCTGGAACCACAGGCATGCGTCATCACTCCTGGCTGATTTTTAAGTTTACTTATTGTAGAGACGAGGATCACCATATTGCTCAGGCAGTCCTCTTGCCTACGCCTCCCAAAGTACTGGTATTACAGACATGAACCACCGTGCCCAGCTGGCTGTAGGTGATTTCTACATAATTGTTCTCTTGTCAAGCCTGGAAAAATTGTGAAAGTTTGACCCTTTATTAATCATCCTAAAACTTTTCAAGATATTTCCAAAAAAATTTTAAAAGTTATTTTCTTTTTCTTCTTTGAATTTTTCCATATCAAATTATGCCCAGAAATATGGGCAATATCTTAGAAAATACTTGTGACATCAAGTCACCTAGTCTGCTGGTACAACTGGCCAAGACGGGGCTTAGAAAATAACTTTTACCTCTTCTTTTTGTACTGTTGCTGAAATAGATACCTGTGTAGCTGTCTTCACATCTGGAAAAGTATAGTCAGATTATCAGCCTTATCCTTGGCCATCTTAAAGTGTAGTTTATTCTCCAGCACAGTTTATATGTGAGTGACTGTAGTCTAACAATGAAGATAAACTATAATTTTCATTCTTCCTGAGACTTATATATAATTGTTATACTTAATGTGAAATTTTGAATGTGTAATTGGGGAAAATGTGCAAATAGATTTTAAATCCAGAATTTGACCTATATATCTAGGTTTTAAAATTTTAGATGTAAATATTCTCTAATAGTGTATCATTATCAAATCTTGGTTCTCTAATTCTGTTGTTTTTCTTTTTTGTGGAAATTCTCAGGAATCATTTTATGTTGGGATATTTTAAATTCTAGTGTTCCATGGGGACATGTTAAATTTATTTACATTAGAGGACTTCAAATACAAATGCCATATAATTGTTTCTTGGTGAATCATTCCTCATTAAAAGTTAAAGTTAATATTTGTCTATTCTTCCCTTTCACATGAAATATTTTAAATTATTTTTAGGTGTATCCTGTACAGTCTACTGATTAAGTACCATCTGAACTTTGATGTAACCATAAAAGCAGGCATACTTCGTTTTTTTTTTTGAGTCGGAGTCTCACTCTGTCACCCAGGCTACAGTGCAGTGGCATGCTCACAGCCACTGCAGCCTCAACTTGCTGGGTTCAGGCAGTCCTTCTGCCTCAGCCTTCTAAGTAGCTGGAACTACAGGCATGTGCTACCACGCCCGGCTAATTTTATGATTTATTGTAGAGACAGGGTCTCACCATGTTGCTCAGACTAATCTCGAACCCCTGAGCTCAGGTAATCCTCTCACCTTGGCCTCCCAAAGTGTTGGGATTACAGGTGTGAGCCACTGTGCTCAGCAATAATTAGTTTTTAAATAATAATGAGCAGTTTGACATCTATTCCTGTGACTCTTTAGTTAGAGGAACTTCTGATGAAGCTCTTTTTTTTTTTATGGTCTCATTAATGCTAAGTATAGGTTATGTTTTAGTTCCAAATAAAGTGGGAGTAGGTTCAACAGAAATGTTCGTTGAGACACTACTCCTGAGTACATATTTTTTAGGACCACACTCTTCTAGTCTGTATTGTTAGGAAAGTTAGACTACTATTTAGTACAGGAGGAATTGTGTTTAGTAATGGAAGGAAAACATTTACTTTTACTTTAAATTAATGACACACAAATTGATTTGACATATTTGGTAGAAGTTGGTGTTTTTTTTTTTTGTTTGTTTGTTTTGAGTTGGAGTTTCTTGTAGCCCAGACTGGAGTGCAGTGGCATGCTCACAGCCACCACAGCCTCAACCTGCTGGGCTTAGGCGATCCTTCCGCCTCAGTCTTCCAAGTAGCTGGAACTACAAATGCAGGCCACCACACCTGGCTAGTTTTTGTGACTTATTGTGGAGACAAGGTCTCATCACGTTGCCCAGGCTGGTCTAGAACCCCTGGGCTCAGGCAGTCCTCTCACCTGGATGGTAGAAGTTTTACACATTCTTGCAAAAGTGAGTAGACTGCTTCTTTCTTAGTTACATTCTTAAATTCATGTCTGAATATAGTTGTTTTAGAGCTCTGTGTTTATTTGATAATAAAAATCAAGAAAAGTAGTTTGGGACCAACTTCCAAACGAATAAAAGTTGCATGTATAGAAGCTAGAACTTAATCAAGATTGAGATTTGAATGAGTTGGAAAAAATTTGTGGATTAAAAATACCTACTAAAATGTACAATGCCTTACCTTCCCAGTTTAGTTTTTAAAACATCTGTCTTTAATCACTTTGGGAAATGTTTTTATTGTTATATAAATTTTATCACTTATTTTTTGTCTTGAGGGAAAAAAATGTCAAATTATTTCTCTGTTTGATGGACACTCATTTTTATACTGGGTTATCACTTAAATTTTAGCTTGTTCTACTCTGGAGTGGCCTGTATGACTTTTTTTTTTTTTTTTTTTTTTTTTTTTTTTAAGTATTTACTGCTCCTAGCTGGCAATGGAACTTAAAAATCATGCAAGATTATTTTGATTTTTGTATTAGAATTTAA
The DNA here is from genome assembly GCF_000164805.1 of Carlito syrichta. Taxonomy (NCBI): domain Eukaryota; kingdom Metazoa; phylum Chordata; class Mammalia; order Primates; family Tarsiidae; genus Carlito; species Carlito syrichta. Next base: position 103,084 of record NW_007255948.1, on the reverse strand, counting down.
TTTATCTGTCTGTGATGGGACTCTCTGGAGGAAAACTGAAAAGGAGACATGAAACACCTTTTTTTCCTAAACAAAGACTTAAACGTAAAGGGAGAAAAGAACGTATATGTAAACTTCAAATGTAATTCAGTTAACATGATGAAGACATTTAAAAAATTATCCATGATTCTGTCACCCTGTTATAACCACTTTTTACATTTTTAAACCAAATTCCAAACTAATCTATCTTTTTTTTATTAAGAAATTAAGTTATTTAGGAAAGCACTTACTTAGAATGAATGAAAAGATAGCTAGATGCTACTTCATTTTGTTCTTTTGGAGAATTTCATGTAATATGTTGATAATTTAGAATTGATTTATATTAGTTTATATTTTCAATGGAAACTTTGGTTCTATAAGCCTGACTTGATAGTGTGCAAAGAGGCCTGGGGCCCTGAAAAGGGGACATTTCCTGGAAGAACTCTCTGTTGTATATGGAAAAACCCAAGCTCAGAGCAGAATTCTTGCCAAATTGTCAGGATTCTACCTGAATACCATTTTTCTTTATAATACAACCATCAAGTTTCACACTGGCTTTATGTTCTTAAACTACTTGAGGGTCTACCTGAAAGATGAATTAAAATATTTTGTTAATGTAACAAAACATATTCTCTTACAGTACTTAAAACTAGAATCTTAAAAAGTAATTTATAAGTTTTTTTTTCCTTAAGGATGGGAGAAAAAAGCAAAAGTGATAGTTCTGTTTTCAGAACTATAAATAAGACTAAAAAGATAATTTAAGATCAGTATCTTTTCCAGACCTGTTTAGTCTCAGAATGTTGGGATGAACGGCGTTTACCAGACATTCCTACTTTCTATTCTGTTGTCTAGGATACTCAATAGACCCTTATTCTTGGCTCTTTAACAAAACAGATGTGAGAAAGAATATTGTGTGGTTTTTCAACCATAATGGTTATGCTGTCAGGATACATGAACAGCCTTTCTGTGTTTGGAGATTCTGTGGTTTTCTGCTATTATCTGTTTTACTATTAATGACTATTCTTGGCTAGCCATTGCTTAAAAAAAAAAAAAGACTATTGAGATTCAGCAAAACCTTCTTGTACAACTGATGCTTTTTCTTATTTCTTAAATGTGGACTTTTTGTGGTTTGGTTACAGTAAAAAATTATGTATATTAGTCTGGAATGTCAGTTTAAGGAAATAATCTAGGAGAATTTTGTTTTACATCAGCCAGTTATTTTATACATCCTTTCCAAGTTGTCAAGTTTTTGGGAACTCAGAAGGTATCTAATATCTATAGACAGGAGATATTTTTAGATTTTTCATTTGTGGAGGAAATTTTGCAAGCATATATCCCCATTTGTAGGCTTACATAATACTATTTTGAGTCATTACTAATCCTTGATATTTTAACTGATTTCTAAATCTTCTAATAATACAAGAGATACATAGTATTTCTTTGAACTTTAAAAATGTTTAGCTGGGCTCAGTGGCTCAGCCTGTAATCCCGCGCTTTGGGAGACTGAGGTGAGTGGATTGCCTGAGCCCACGGGTTCGAGACCCCCTAGGCAACTTGGCAAGACCTCATCTCTACAATAAATCAAAAACTAGCCGGGCATGGTTAGCTCGCATCTGTAGTTCCAGCTACTTGGAAGGCTGAAGCGGAAGGATCGCCAGAGCCCAGCAGGTCAAGGCTACGGTGCCCGGGAGCGGTCACTGTACTCCAGTCTGGGTGGCAGAGTGAGACTCCAACCCAAAAATAAATAAATAAATAAATAAATAATAAAATAAATAAATATTAAAAAATGTTTAAAGAATAGATTGCAAAATGGACTACTGGTAATAACAAGGATAATGTACTCTCTTGTTTTCAAGGGGGGAAGTGCCTTTTAAAAATTGTTCACCATGCTACCATCTGAGAAATTTAGCCTTCAACTGACTGAATGTTCTGTGATTATTTAGTTGTAGTAAATATAGTAAATGTACTGGGTTTAGTAATAAGTGTAGTGTATTTTGTCAGGTTCCCTGAATAAGTGAAGTTAGCAGGTAGGAGTTTACTAAAGTCACAAGCTGATATTTGCTAGTTAACCTTGTGGGCTTAAAGTGTATAAAATCGGAGGCATTTTATTTCATCATATTTTGAGATTAATACAGTATATTTATTTTTCCAAACAAAAATAGAATTTTTTCTGATAGTAAAATAATAAATATGTGTTTATTATTTTAAAAACCAAACAATACAGGAATGTTTCAAATAGAAAGTGAAAATATTAGGATCGTATCCTCCAGATTAAAACTTGATTTATTTTTTAGAGACAAGGGTTTACTCTGTCACCCAGGCTGGAGTGCAGTGGCATGATCACAGTTCACTGTAACCTCAAACTCCTGGGCTCAAGTGATCCTCCTGCCTCAGCGTCCTGAGTAACTAGGACTGCAGGTATACACTGCTATGCCTGGATAATTAAGAAATATTTTTAGATACAGGGTCTCTTATGTGGCCCATGATAATCTTGAACTCCTGCCTTGGACTCCCAGAGCACTGGGATTATAGGCAGGAGCCACCATGCCCAGCTCAAAAGCATTGTTAATTTTTTCTTATACATCTTGCCAGTCACCCATCTATATATATATTTATCATCTTAATTGTTTTGTTGTTTGTTTGTTTGTTTGTTTTGAGTCAGAGTCTCCCTCTGTTGCCCAGGCTGGACTACAGTAGCACACTCATGGCCATTGCAACCTTGACCTGCTGGGCTCAGGTGCTCCTTCCACCTCAGCCTTCCAAATAGCTGGAACTACAGCTGTGCATCACCACCCCTGGCTAATTTTTTGATTTATTGTAGAGATGAGGTCTCACCAAGTTGTCTAGGCTGTTCTCATGGGCTCAGGCAATTCTCTTGCCTCGGCCTCCCAAAGTGCTGGGATTACAAGTGTGAGTCACTGCACCCGGCCCTTAATTTTGTTTTAAACCTGCTTTTTCTACTCAGTAATGCATAACGAATATTTTTTCCCATATCATTACTTGCATCTATATAGCAATATAATATTTTTGCCAAGTGCATAGCATTCAATTTTATCTTTTTATTATTTAATCAGTCTCACTGATGGTAGGTAGTTAAGTTTGTATTTTTTTTTGAGTTGGAGTCTCACTCTGTCACCCAGACTGGAGTACAGTGGCCGCTCCCGGCCACTGCAGCCTCAATCTGCTGGGCTCTGGCGATCCTTCCGCCTCAGCCTTCCAAGTAGCCGGAATTACAGGCATGCGCTACCACACCCGGCTGATTTTTTTATTTATTGTAGAGATGAGGTCTCGCTGCTCAGGCAGGTCTCAAACCTGTGGGCTCAGGCAATCCACTCACCTCAGCCTCCCAAAGGCGCGGGATTACAGGCTGAGCCACCGAGCCCAGCGGTAGTTAAGATTTTTTTCCAGTTGTTATTGTGCGTAAAACTTGGGTAAGCTTCTTAGTACATATGTCTGTGAATACTGGTCTAGTGATTGCTTTTGGATAAATCCTTAAAAGTATAATTGTGAAGCAGGTATTCTATAAATATTAAAGCAAAAATTTCCAGTGAAAAGGAATAATTTGATATTAGGTTGTAGTATATGCTATAGTTGATTTTGATTTCTCTTCTTATTTTTCATCTGTCACATTTGCTGCAGGCTGTTGTTTGACTGTAGACTTATCAATTAGTACATATTAGATTATCAGATGATTGAGCAACATAGACGCATGTATGCTTTGAAATGTATAGTTGTATGTTTAAAGTTTACTTGGGTTAGTTGATCCAGTATTTATTATAGCTACTGAAAGAAAAATTTTAGGTGGAGAAATTCTAGGCAGTGCTTTGTATTTCTGTGTAGTTATATTTTCTTTCTTTTGAGTTGGAATCTCACTCTGTCACCCAGGCTGTAGTGCAGTGGCACACTCACAGCCACTCCAGTGTCGACCTGCTGGGCTCTGGTGATCCTTCCACCTCAGCCTTCCAAGTAGTGGGAACTACAGGCATGTGCTACCACGCCCAGCTAATTTTTTATTTATTGTAGAGACATGGGCTCAGGCAATCCACTTGCCTCAGCCTCCCAAGGTGCTGGGATTACAGACTGAACCATTGAGCCGGCCAGCTCTAGTGGGCATTATATGTATTTGTTAAACAACTGAAATATGCCTCATTGGAAGTATAATTCATCGCATTGACAGATTTGTTTCTTCTGCTAATTTACATTAAAATATCTATTGGATACTTAAACTTGATGATGATTTATTTAGTAACTGTAGAATTCCATTCATTGTTTATTCATTTTGTTTTTTGCCAGATTGTATAAAAAGTACCAAGTAAAGTGATAATAATGGGTAGGCCAGGTGCAAAGGTTCACACCCGTAATCCCACATTTTGAGAGACCAAGGCAGAAGGATTACTTAAGTCCAGAGTTCGAAACCAGTCTGGGCAACATAGTAAGACCTTGTTTCTACAAAATATTAAAAAATTAACCCAGCATGGTGGCACATGCCTTAGTCCCAGCTACTCGGGAGGCTAAGACAGAAGGATCTCTTGAGTCCAGGAGGTCGAACCTGCAATGAGTTATCACACCACTGCACTCCAGCCTGGGCAACAGAGTGAGACCCTGTCTCAAAAAATAATAATGATAATGGAGAAAAACGTTGGCAGTGTGATACAGTGTAAAAAGCATAGATTTTAGAGACAGGTTCTGGATCTTAAGTTACTATGACAGCCAGGCTTGGTGTCTCAGCCTGTAATCCCGCGCTTTGGGAGACTGAGGTGGGTGGATTGCCTGAGCCTGCGGGTTCAAGACCTGCCTGGGCAACTTGGCGAGATCTCATCTCTACAATAAATCAAAAAATTAGCCAGGCGTGG
>NW_007255948.1:90831-98147 GCF_000164805.1 Carlito syrichta | reverse complement strand
GCGCCTGTAGTTCCAGCTACTTGGAAGGCTGAGGCGGAAGGTTCGCCGGAGCCCAGCAGGTCAAGGCTGCAATGACCGGGAGCGGTCACTGCACTCCAGTCTGGGTGACATAGTGAGACTCCAACTCAAAAAAAAAAAAAGTTACTATGACTTATTAATGATATATCCATGTGATTTTATTGCTTTGGTGGGGGATGTTAATACTCAGTGGCTATATGTATGTGGAAGCAGGGGTCATGGGACATATGGGAAATATCTACCTTCTGCTGAATTTTGCTGTGAACTTAAAGCTGTACTAAAAAATTAAGTCTATTAGAAAATATTAACTGTGACTTTGGGCAGTGTGTTTAATCTTCCTTAACCTTAATTTCCTAGCTGTACAATGGGATAGTAAAAAAAGAGATGAAGTATGCAATGGAAATGGCCCTTCCTCTCTTCCTTTTTTTTTAACATTTATTTTATTTATTTGTTTTTTGGAGTAGGAGTCTTACTCTGTCACCCAGGCTGTAGTGCAGTGACATGCTCACGGCCACCATAGCCTCAACCTGTTGGGCTTAGGTGATCCTTCCACCTGAGCCTTCTCAGTGGTTGCAACCACAGGAGTGTGCCACCATACCTGGCTAATTTTTTAAATTTATTGTAGAGTCAAGGTCTCCCCAAGTTACCCAGGCTTGTCTTGAACCCCTGGACTCGGGCAATCCCCTCACCTCCACCTCCCAAAGTGCTGGGATTCCATGTGTAAGCCACTGCGCCTGGCTCTTCCTTTTTTTTTTTGAATTGGAGTCTCACTCCCTTGCCCAGACTGGAGTACAGTGGCATGCATGCTCACGACCACCCGAGCGTCAACCTACTGGGCTCCGGCGATCCTTCTGCCCCCAACCTTCCAAGTAGCTGGACCTACAGGTGTGCACTACCATGCCTGGCTAATTTTTGATTTATTGTAGAGACAAGGTCTCACCAAGTTGCCCAGGCTGATCTCGAACCCGCTCGCCTCAGCCTCCCAAAGTGCTGGGATTACAGTCTGAGCCACCGAGCTCGGCCTTCTTATTTTTTAAGGTATTTTATTTTAGAGAATTTAGGATATATACAAATAAGCAGAAGTATATAATAATCTCCCTTGTACTCAGCACCCAAACCCAAAGAATCAGCAATTTATGTCCAATTATATCTCTTCTACTTTCTCTTCCCTTGTATTTTTTGAAGCATATTCTATACATAATATGATTTCATTCATATTTAGTAAGTATCTGTAAAATATATGGGCTCTTTTAAAATACAAACACAGGGCAGGCGCAGAGGCTTAAGCCTGTAATCCCAGCACTTTGGGAGGCTGAGGCAAGAGGATTGCCTGAGCCTAGGGATTCGAGACCAGCCTGGGCAACTTGGCGAGATCTTGTCTCTACAGTAAATAAAAAAATTAGCCAGGGGTGGTGGTGTGCACCTGTGGTTCCAGCTACTTGGAAGAGTGAGGCAGAAGGATCGTGTGAGCCCAGCAGGTCAATACTGTGGTGGCCGTGAGCATACCACTGCACTCCAGCCTGGGTGGACACAGTGAGAGTTCAACTCAAAAAATTAAAAAAAAAAAAAAAATAGACGCAGTACCATTTCCACAGCAAAATAATAATAATCCCTTATCCCAAATGTTTCAGTCCATTGTTCAAATTTTCTACTTGTCTCAGATGTTACTTTTTTTTTTTTTTGCATTGGAGTCTCACGCCCAGACTGGAGTGCAGTGGCATGCTTCCGGCCACCGCAGCCTTGACCTACTGGGCTCCGGCAATCCTTCTGCCTCAGCCTTCCAAGTTGCTGGAACTATAGGTGCACGCTACCATGCTCAGCTAATTTTTGATGTATTGTAGAGACATGGTCTCGCCAAGTTGCCTGGACAGGTCTTGAACCCATGGGCTCAGGCAATCCACTCACCTCAGCCTCCCAAAGTGCTAGGATTACAGGCTGAGCCACCAAATCCGGCCAGATGTTACTTTTTAAAAAGAGTTTGCCTGTGTTTTGTTTTTTTTCATTTTTGAATCAGGATCCAAATAAGTCCCACACATTGTTATTGGTTGGTATGTCTTTTAAGTGTCTTAATTAGTATGTTTTTCTCTCCTTTTTTTCCTTCTTGCAATTTATGAATTGTGTGTCCTTTTTGAGTTTCTCACAGTCTGGGTTTTGATGGTTCTGAATTCACAATCTAATTTTACATATTCCTCTGAATTTTCTGTAAACTGCTAGTGGATCTAAAGGCTTGATCAGATTCAGTCCATTCTTCTTGAACTTAAAACTTCAGTAGGGTTTTTCTCCCTACCACTTCACTGAAATTGTTTATGTCAGGGTCAACAAAACTTTGTTAAATCCAGCAGTTCCTAAGTCTTCCTTTTTTTTTTTTTTTAGACATGTCAACTACATCTGATTAACTTATTTTTCTTGAAACACTTTTTTTTCACTTGGTTTTTGGGGTACCACTCCCTCCAAGTCCTCCTCCAACCTTGTTGCCTGTTTTTTTGTTTTGGTTCTTTTGCTGTTTTCTCTTCATTTCCCCAATCTCTAAACACTGGGAGTATCCCAGGTGTTGGTATTCTTCTATATCCATGCCACATTCTGGATGATCTCTTCTAATCTAGTTGTTTTAAGTAACATATGCTGAGGACACTCAGCTTGTACCTTCACCTTGGACTTCTCCCCTGAACATGTCTTAAGAATCCTCTTGATTTTTTTCCTCCAAACTTGCTATCATTGAGTCTTTATTATCTCAGTAAGTAATAATTTCATTCTTTCAGTTGCTTGGACCAAAACACTTTGATAACTCTTTTCCCTCATGCCCCACATCCACAATTCGTTAACAATTTCTGTCAGGCCTACCTTCTAAATATTTTCCACAACCACATTACTCCTGCAACTGCTACTACTCTAGTCCTAGCCAACATTATCTTTACTTGAACGTCAGATAGCCTACTAACTATCTCCTTGCTTCTACTTTTACATATAATTTTACACATAGCAGCTGGAGTTGTCCTTTTAAAATTTTAAGTCAGATCATAACACTTCTAAATTCTCAAAACCCAGAGAATTTAGAGTCCGGACACTACCCAACTTCAAGATTTATGATAAAGCTACAGTAATCAAGGCAGTGTGGTATTGGTGAAAGAAAATACAAAATATACTAATGAAACAACAGAGTCTAGCATGGCAGGCTACAATCCCAGTTCTGTTGCTTACTAACTGTAACATATTACACAATTTTTTTTCATTTTCCTCCTTCCTTTGTAGGGCTTGTGTGAAGTTTAAATGAGATAATGCATGAAAAACGCTTAGCACATTGCAGGGAAACATGATTAAAGCTTGATGCATTTTAGCTATTATAAGTTTTCTGATGTGATCCTGACAAGATTCATAAGAAAGAGACAGGTCAGGCATTATTTCCATTTTATAGATCAGGAAACAGACTTAGGTAATTGTTTGGCAAAGGTCAGATTATTAGATAATTAGCAGAACCAGAACTATGGCCTACTCTAGAATTTTTATGCTATTGCTTGTTTCAGACTAGGATAGCAGGAAAGATTATGCTCTCTCCACAAAGAGATTTTCTTTAAGTGCATGAGAGCAAAATATAAAAACAAATGATTCAGGCAGCATTTTAATGCACTTTCATCCACAAGAATAAAAATGTTGTTAACCCAACTTTTTATTCCTGATATAAACTCGTTCTTTTGATATACTGCTAGATTTAATTTAACATTTTGTTAGGATTTTTACATGCATGTTCATGAATGAGATTAGCCTGTGATTTTCCTTTTTCATAATGTTTTTGTCAGGTTTTAGTAAGTACCAGAATTTTTCTGGCATCATAAATTGAGTCGGGATATATTTGTGTTTTTCTTATTCTCTGAAAGAATTTGTATAATATTTTTGACCTTATTTTTCCCCTTAAATGTTTGATATAATTCTCTAGTGAAGCCATTGGATCTGGAATCTTTTTGTATGTGTGTGAAAATATTTTTAGGTGTGGATTTAATTTATTCAGATGGAGGACTTTTCAGATTGTTTTAAATGTATTTTTTAGTTTATTCATTTATTTTTTAAACTTTGATTAACAAAGCTATATTTTGAGCTTTAAAAATTTAATACTGAGGCCAGGTACAGTGGCTCAAGCCTGTAATCCTAGCACTTTGCGAGGCTGAGGCAAGAGGATTGCCTGGGATTGCCTGAACTCAGGAGTTTGAGACCTGCCTGAGCAACTTGGCGAGACCTCATCTTTAAAATCAATAAAAAAATTAGCCAGGCATTTTAGTGCATGCCTGTAGTTCCAGCTACTTGGAAGGCTGATAAAAGGATCGCTTGAGCCCAGCAGCTCGAAGCTGCGATAGCTGTGAGCATGCCACTGCACTCCAGCCTGGGCAACAGAGTGAGACTCTTAACTCAAAAAATAAAAAAAAACGTAGTAAAATACACATACCATTAAATTTACCATCTAACCTTTTTTTTCTTTTTTTCTTTTTTTGGTTGGAGGGGGTCTCAATCTGTTGCCCAAGCTGGAATGCAGTGGCATGATCATGACTCACCACAGCCTCCAGCTTTTGGACTCAAATGATCCTCCTGCATCAACCTCCTGAGTTGCTGGGACCACAGGCCCACACTATCACACTGGCTAATTTTTTTTTCTGGTTTTCGTAGAGATGACATCTCGCTATGTTGCCTAGGCTGATCTCAAACTCCTGAACTCAAGTGGTCCTCCCACCCCAGCCTCCTAAAGTACTGGGATACAGGCATGAGCCACCATACCCAGCCATCTTAACCATTTTTAAGTGTACAGTTCAGTAGTGTTCAGTACATTCACATTGTTATGAAACCAATCTCCAGAACTCTTTTCATCTTGCAAAACTGAAAATATCTGTTAAACCACCTTCAGTTTGCTCATGCCCTAGTCCTTGGTAACCATGATTCTACTTTCTGTTTCTTATGCAATTGACTACTCAAGGTACAATAGAGTGTTTGTCATTTTGTGACAGCCTTATTTGACTTAACATAATGTCCTCAAGGTTATCTGTGTTGTAGCATGTGTCAGAATTTCCTTTTTAAGGCTGAATAATATTCTGTTGTGTATTTATCCATTTTATTTATCCATTTATCTTAAAGTAGCTGTACCATTTTACATTTCCACCAACAGAGGACTTTTCAGATTTTATGTACAGTGCTTTTTTGTTGTTGTTTTTTTTTAGACACAGTCTCAAACGCCTGGGCTCAAGCAATCCTACCTCAGCCTCTCGAATAGCTGGGATTATAGGCTTGAGTCACAGTGCCTGACTGAGTAGTACATTTGTGTGTCACTAAATTATATTTCTTGAGGAATTTGTCTGTTTCATCAAACTGTCAAATTTGTTGGCATAGTCTTTGTAATGTCTTCAGTATTTGTAGTGATATCATTTTCTTCATTTCTGATACTGGCTGTTTTTTTGTTTGTTTGTTTGTTTTTTGAGTTGGAGTCTTACTCTGTTGCCCAGACTGGAGTGCAGTGGCCGCTCTCGGCCACCGAAGCCTCGACCTGCTGGGGCTCCGGCAATCCTTCCGCCTCAGCCTTCCAAGTAGCTGGAACTTCAGGCGCACGCTACCATGCCCGGCTAATTTTATTTTTTTAATTTGTTGTAGAGATGAGGTCTCGCCAAGTTGCTCAGGCAGGTCTCGAACCTGTGGGCTCAGGCAATCCATTCACCTCGGCCACCCAAAGTGCTGGGATTACAGGCTGAGTCACCGAGCCCAGCCCTCTGATACTGGCTATTTAAGTCTTTTTCCTCCTTTAAAAAAATCCATACCTGGAGTTTATTTACTTTGTTTATCTTTTCAAATAATGATTTTGTGCCTTCTTGATCCTTTTTATTATATATTGCTTTTATTTTAATTTTTGTTCTTAATTTTCTCCTACTTTATTCAAGTTTACTTTTGCTGTTGATCTCACTCTTTGAGTCTGACTTTTGCTTGCTCATGCTTATCTGGGTCTGTGTAATTGTTCTCTGTTTTCTCTGTCCTTTCCAGAACAATTTTCCAGAGGCATACAATTTTTGTTTGTTTTTAATGAAGGGAATAAATTTGAGATGAAGGAAGTTGAAGTGTTAGAAATGTCATCTTTCAGCACTAGGCTTTAGTCATTATTAGCTATACTTATAACTCTAACATAACTCTGGTTGACAAGATTTTCAGATGCAGCTTGTAACAATGTGACTCCTTTTTTTTCCTTTCTTTGGCAGGACCCGTTGGGGCCCAGCCCCTACTCATGGTGCCCAGAAGACCTGGCTATGGCACCATGGGCAAACCCATTAAACTGCTGGCTAACTGTTTTCAAGTTGAAATCCCAAAGATTGATGTCTACCTCTATGAGGTAGATATTAAACCAGACAAGTGTCCTAGGAGAGTGAACAGGTAAGAATCATGCAGCTGTGGAGATCTTCTGCTATTTGTCTTTCCTTTAGTAATTATATATCTTGTATATCTGAATAACAATGATAATATTTTACCAGTTTGACCAAGAATACATGGTAATTTGTTTTGAAATTGATTATACTTCAGAGGTGTGATGATGGGAAAAATTTGCAGATTGCTTTGAAATTATGACATGAACTCACATGTTTTCTCTGCGATAATAGAAAAGGTCCAAATCATTTTTACACGCTCTTCCGATCAGGCGGAACATCTTGAACACATCTTTTCCTTACTTTAAGTATTACATCTGTGCTTTCTTTTTTTTACCCCCACCATACCTTACTAACTTCTTCCATAATGTTCCTTGTAAGATGGTGGTGGTGATGGTAGCAGTGGTAGATAGAAATGGTGGTTTTGTGCTTTCTCTTCTTGTATCCTCAAATCCTGACTGTTCCTTACTCTTATATGTAGGAATAAGTACATATGGTATATAACTATTTATCAGTCTGCTTTGATAAGCTTCCTCTTCTCTTCCTCAAATGCCTTTTATATTTCTAATTGTGGTTTAGGTAATATGAAGAATAGAAAAGGAACTTATAATGTGGTATATACCATGTCTATTTGGATTTTTCTAAAAAACAGTCTGATATTTTTCTAGAAAACAGTCTGATATTCAGTTTAGCATTTTGGTTTGTACTATTGTAGCCTTTTCTTATTCAATAAGTGTTATTAAGAGTCTTCATTTAAGACATTTAAGAAAAGCTGGGCTCGGTGGCTCAGCCTGTAATCCTGCACTTTGGGAGGCTGAGGTGGATTGCCTGAGCCTGCAGGTTCAAGACCCACCTGGGCAACTTGGCGAGACCTCATCTCTACAATAAATCAAAAAAATTAGCAGGGCATGGTAG
>NW_007255948.1:56112-90371 GCF_000164805.1 Carlito syrichta | reverse complement strand
CTCAGCCTCCCAAAGGCACGGGATTACAGGCTGAGCCACCGAGCCCGGCTTTAATTTTTAATTTTTGAGTTAGAGTCTCAATCTCTTGCCCAGACTGCAGTGCAGTGGCATGCTCCTGGCCACCACAACCTCGACCTGCTGGGTTCCAGCGATTCTTCCGCCTCAGCCTTCTAAGTAGCCAGAACTACAGGTGCGTGCTACCACGCCCGGCTAGTTTTTGATGTATTGTAGAGATGAGGTCTCACCAAGTTGCCTGGGCAGGTCTCGAACCCACGGGCTCAGGCAGTCCACTCACCTCGGTCTCCCAAAGTGCTGGAATTACAGGCTGAGCCACCGAGCCCGGCAATGCAGAGTTCTCTGTGAAGTCAGAAAGTGTTGTGGAGTATTATAGTTTGAAGGAACCTTTTAAGAGGCTCAGCTAATCAGGGCACAGTGACTCAAGCTTATAATCCCAGTGCTTTGGGAGGCTGAGGCAGGAAGATTACTTGAGGCCAGGAGTTCGAGGTTTCAGTAAGCTATGATTGTCCCACTGCACTCCAGCCTAGGTGACAGTGTGAGATCCTGTCTCTAAACAATAAATAAATTAATAAGTCAGCTAATTGACTGCCCTTTTCATTTATAGCTGGAATTCAGAAATGGCTAAGGTACTTAACTTAAGAACACACTTTTCTAGTAGCAAAGGTGAAACCAGAACTCCAGCGTCCTGACTTGTCCTTAGGAAATATTTTGTAAAGGAAGAAGAAAAAGAATGCAGTTACTCTAAAACAGTTGGTAGAATTTGGTTACCTATAGTAAAAATAACACTTTAAAAAATTTTTTTATTTTAAAGATGTGGGGCACAATTCAGGGTTAGGTGTACAAATGGTAATTGTACAGGTAAAGTTTGGGTCTCACTTTGGTCCCTACTTCACCTGGTTTGAGATCAGGTACCCTTATTGATGAACTGTGCCTCCCCACCCACCACCGGCAGTTTCTTACTACTGCCAATCCCTTTCTTATAGTATTATGATAATTGTTTAGGGTCCGCTTATGAGTGAGTACTTCGTTCTTTGTTTCTGTGATAGATCACTGAGTATTATAGACTCTAAGTTCATTCAAGTTGCTATGAAGAACATTTTTATCTTTGAAGGACAGACAGCAATAACAAAAGTAGAATGGTTGAGAAGGGCCAGGTGTATTGAGCCTAAACCAGGCTTAAGGAGTAGGTTCTGGTCAGGTACTACCTTAAGTTACTATCTGTGAGTAGATATTATAGATTACACCCAATCTTTTTTGTATCCTCTGTCTTTTTCCAAAACTTCGGAATGACACTTAAATATCCCTAAAGTACTTAAAATGCAAGTCATAACAACTCTTTCTCTCAATCCTTGTCCCCACACTTTGCTTGTACTACTATATTCTGTTTCTCTATCTAGATTTCCAAGCTAGACCTTCCATTTTATTTTTCTCCTATTGTTCATCAAGTCCAATCACTTTTATTTCAGAAGTTGTTCCTTAATCTGGTTCCTCTCCGTTCACACCACATCGCTACTACTTTGGTTTCAGACCTTTATTCCACTTGGTTATCCGCACTTGGCATAGTTTTTTTTCCTAAACGAGAAATCTGATTATTCACTTTCCAACTCTAAAAATTTAATTGGGCCAGATGAGGTGACTCACACCTGTAATCCCAGTACTTTGTGAGACTGAGGTGGGAGAATTTCTTGAGTCCAAGGGCTCAAGACCAGTCTAGGCAACATAGTGAGACCTCCTCTCTACAAAAAATAAAAAAAATTAGCCAGGCATGGTGGTGCATGCCTGTAGTCCCAGTTACTCGAGGCTGAGATGGGAAGATCGCTTGAGCTCAGGAGTTTGAGGCTGCAGTGAGCTGTGATCATGTCACTGCACTCCAATCTGGGTGACAGGGCAAGACCTCAACTAAAAAATAATAATAATAATGATAATAGCTACCCATTGCCTACAGAATAATATCTCAAACTTAATATAGAAAACCCTTCTTAGTTTGGCTCTAGCCAATATCCTTTTCAATGTTCTGCAACTCTTACCTGGAATGCTCTCTCTGTCTATCTGGAAACTCCTATTATTTTTCAAAACAAACTTTTTGAATTCCATAGTCCGATGTCAATTTTTTTCTATGACCTTGTAGTACTTGGTGTACACTTCTATTAGAGTATTTTTAGACCATTGTGGTTGTTTGTTGTTCCTCCCTTCTCCCAGTATACCCTGTTCATGAAAAGGAATGTTCTTTATCATCATCTTTGTAGTACTGATCTTAGCTCAATGATTGGCACATAATACTTAGTAAAGTGATTAAAATTTTAATAAAAGTAAAATGAAATAAATGTTATGATGGGGAATAGGAAAGAGAACTGGATATTATAGAGGACTGTGAATAGCTGAATATGGATTTTTTTGAGGACCCTACTCTTATCTCTTAGTATCTATAGGCTAGTTTTTATCTTAGTCTCTCTGTACTGTCTTTTATATCTTTCTGTTAGCCATCATATCCACTTAAGGGGACTTAACTATCTCATGCTGCACTCTCATATGCAGATTCTCCTTTTCTTTTTTTTCAAAATTGGGTCGTTAGCATGTAAATATGAATGAAAGATAATCCTTTTGGTAGATGTTTACATTTTATTTTATTTTTTGAATGGAGTCTTACTCTGTTGCCCAGGCTGGAGTGCAGTGACACAACCGTGGCTTACCACAAGCTCAGACTCCCAATTAGGTGGGACTACAGTGTACACCACCATGTCTAGCAAAAAAAAAAAAAATTTTTTTTTTTGTAGAGGCAAGATCTCGCTATGTTGCCTAGGCTAGTCTCAAACTCCTAGGCTTAAACAGTCCTCTCGCCTCAACATCCCAAAGTGCTAGGATTATAGGCATGAGCCACCATTGGCCATCTTAACCACTTTTAAGTGAATAGGTCAGTAGTATTCAGTACATTCAACATTGTTGTGAAACTAATCTCCAGAATTCTTTTCATCTTGTAAAATTGAAACTATACTCCTTAAACAAATTCCAATTTGTTTATGGCCCAGTTCCTGGCGACCATAATTCTACTTTCTGTTTCTTATTAAATTGACTACCCTTTTGTGACTATTTTATTTCACTTAACATAATGTCCTCAGGGTTTATCTATGTTGTAGCATGCATCCGAATTTTAAAAAGGTATTTATTAGCCAGCTCTCCCTTTAGTCCTAGCTACTTGGAAGGCTGAGACAGGAGGATAACTTGAACCCAGTATTTTTAGGCTGAAGTGTGCTTATGGTTGAGCCTGTGGATAGCTACTGCACATCAGCCTGGGCAACATAGTGAGACCCTATATCTTAAAAAAAAATTAAATTAAAATGAAAAAGGCATTTGTTAATCTAAATAACTCTTAGGCAATAAAATATCTAAGGCAGATTGTTCTGAGCAGGGTTGCTTACTAGTTCCTTTAATGGGTTGGAATTAAGGGAATGAAGGAGGACTGAGACTTGGGGCTTGAGGTATGCTAGATAAGTTATGAGGAATTGATTCAATGGCAGTAATATTAGGTAAAAAGAATAGACTTGTTTATTTGATTTGTTCTTTCTCCTACTTAATGTTTTGTTTGTTGGGAAGGTAAAGGAGAATTTGTGTATTATATATTTGTAAATGAAGTTGTGTAGCACAGAGTTTCATAGGTAGATGCTCAATGTACTGACCATATTTGGGGAAAACATATATGGAATAAATTAGTGTGGTACATTTTAGTTTTAACTATGATCCTTTTTAAATCCCTAATTTTGTCTTTAGTTTGCTTTATCTGATATTATTTGCCAGTAAAAATAATTTAGATATGTAATTTAGATATTTCCAAATGGAAAATTTTAATGTAATTTTTGGCTTTTGATATGAACTATAAGACACCTTTGGAATTCTAAAAATGACATAAATCAGCTTTATTCCTTGTGAATAATATTAGTTTGATTTAATGTCAGCATCTGGAAAATTTTTATTCCCTCCATTTTCTTCAGCTGATTTCCTTTTGTCTTCAGTTTTTACAGTATTGCTGCAGGACTCATTAATTAAAATGATGGTGGCCTACTGAAATTGGTGGTTCAGTTCTTATACTTCAACAACGAGTTCTAGATGTTAGAAGGCACTAGACAGAACTTTTCAGTATTAGCAAAACAGACTATGACGCATTAGTTCAGTTGTATCTAAATTAACTTGTCCAAAATGATTGAAACTATGACAAATTTTGTTTCTTATTAGTGTAAACATTTTTTTTTTTTTCTGAGTTGGAGTCTCACTCTGTCGCCCAGACTGGAGTGCAGTGGCCGCTTCCAGCCACCGCAGCCTAGACCTGCTGGGCTCCGGCGATCCTTCCGCCTCAGCCTTCCGAGTAGCTGGAATTACAGGCGTGCGCTACCACACCCGGCTGATTTTTTGATTTATTGTAGAGATGAGGTCTCACTGCCCAGGCGGGTCTCGAACCCGCGGGCTCAGGCAATCCAGTCACCTCAGCTTCCCAAAGGCGCGGGATTACAGGCTGAGCCACCGAGCCCGGCTTAGTGTAAACATTTTTATTATTTCCTTCTATAAAGTCATAGTGATTCCATTCTAAGTGACTATTGCCTCTTTCTCCATAGCCCATGCTAACCCCTAATCTATTTTCTCTCTCTAGATTTGTCTATTCTAGATATTTCATATAAATGGAATCATACATTATATGGCCTTTTGTGATTGGCTTCTTACTCTTTGCATAACATCTTCAGCGTTCATTCATGTTGGAGCATGTATCAGTACAACCATGTACTGCATAACATTTCAGTCAATTAACAGACTACATATATGGCGGTAGTCTCATAAGATTATAATATAATATTTTTACTGTATCTTATTATGTTTAGATAAGTTTAGATGCACAAAGTATTTACCATTGTGTTATGGCTGCCTATAGTATTCAATACAATAACATGTACAGGTTAGTAGCCTAGCAGCAAGAGGCTTATACCATACGACCCAAGTGTGTAGTGGACTATACTAGTAGATTTATGTAAATACACTCTGATGTTCACACAAGAACAAAATAATAATGCATTTTCCAGAACATATCCCCATTGCTAACTGATGTGTAACTATACTTCATTCCTTTATATTGCTTAATATTTCATTGCATGGATATACTATGTTTTGTTTATCTGTTTATCAGTTGATGGACATTTGGGTTGTTTTCATTTTGGGGCTTCTATAAATAATGCTGCTGTAATAGTCATGATCAGGATTTTGTGTGGACTTATATTTTCATTTCTCATGGGGATATACCTAAGAGTAGAATAATATAACTATGAGGGGGTACTCCAAAAAAACCAAAATTATCTTTTGGAGAGTGAGCCTCTTGTAATACACCTGGAATTTGTTCCTCCAGATGAAATGGTCAACAAAAGTTTTTATCTGGAAATTTTTTAGTTTTTTTTTTTTGAGTTGGAGTCTCACTGTGGTGCCCAGACTGGAGTGCAGTGACACACTCATGCTCTCCGCAGCCTCAACCTGCTGGGCTCAGGTGATCTTTCTGCCTCAGCCTTCCAAGTAGCTGGAACCACAGGCATGTACCACCATGCCTAGCTAATTTTTTGATTTATTGTAGAGATGAGTTCTCACTAAGTTGCCCAGACTGGTCTTGAGCCCCTGAGCTCAGGCAGTCCTCTTGCTTCCACCTCCCAATGTGCTGGGATTACAGACATGAGACACCGTGCCCAGTTTATCTGGAAATTTTGAGAATGTTGCATCATGATTTGTGGAAGAAACATCCCAAGTCGTGGCAAACAGGTCACTGGTTCTTCCACCATGACAACTCATCTGCCCACTGTGCTGAGTCTGTTCAAAAACAGCATGAACAGACTCATTCTCCCTATTCACCCAATCTTGCCCCAGGCAACTTTTTTTGTTTCCCCAGATGAAAAAAGTCTCAAAGGGAAATGTTTTGCTGATGTGGAAGAGGTAAAACAAAAAACGACAGAATTACTAAAAGGCATCAAAACTGACAAGTTCAAAAACTTTTTTGAGTAGTGAAAATAGCATCTTGATAAGTGTCTTACATCTAAGAGTACTTCGAAGGTGACTGAAGTTTATACATATAACAATAGGCTGGGCGTGGTGACTCACGTTTATAATCCCAGCACCTTGGAAGGCAGAGGCAAGAGGATTGCCTGAGCCCAGGGATTCAAGACCAGCCTGGGCAACTTGGTGAAACTTCAACTTTACAGTAAGTCAAAAAATTAACTTGGCATGGTGGCACACTCCTGTGGTTCCAACTACTTGGAAGGCTGAGGTGGAAGGATTGCCTGAGCCAGCAAGTTGAGGCTGCAGTGACCATGAGCGTGCCACTGTACTTCAGCCTGGGTGACAGAGTGAGATTCCAACTCAAAAAAATCCCAAAAAACCAAAAACAAATGGAGAAACATCCCATGCTCATGGATTGGAAAAATCAACATTGTTAGAATGACCGTATTACTCAAAGTAATCTATAGATTCAGTGCAATTTCTATCAAACTACCAACGTTACTTTTCACAGAATTAGAAAAAACACTAAAATTCTTATGGAACCAAAAAAACAAAAAGCCAGAATGGCCAAAACAATCGTAAGCACAAAGAACAAAGCTGGAGGCATCACATTACCTGACTTCAGATTATACTACAAGGCTATAGTAACCACAGCAGCATGGTAATGGTACAAGAGCAGACACATAGACCAGTGGAGCAGAATAGAGAATCCAGAAATAAACCCAAATACCTACAACCAACTGATCTTTGACAAAGCAGACAAAGCACACACTGGGAAAAAGACATCCTATTCAACAAATGGTGCTGGGAAAATTAAATACCTACATGCAGAAAAATGAAACTTGATCCCTGACTCTTCTTATACACAAACATTAACTCAAGATGGATTAAAGACATAAATGTCAGATCTGAAACCATAAAAATCCTAGAAGAAAACTTAGGAAAAACTCTTCTGCATTTTGACCTAGTCAAAGAATAGGTGGTTAAACCCCAAAAGCAAATTCAACAAAAATAAAAATAAACAAGTGGGACTTAATTAAACTAAAAAGTTTCTGGTCAGGCGCGGTGGCTCAAGCCTATAATCCCAGCATTTTGGGAAACTGAGGTGAGAGGACTGCATGAGCCCATGGGTTTGAGAACAGCCTGAGCAATTTGGCAAGACCTCATCTCTACAATTAAAAAAAAATTAGTGTGGTAGCTTGTGCCTGTAGGTCTGGCTACTTGGAAAGCTGAGGCAGAAGAATCTCGATGCTGGGCTAGCTATGAGTGTGCCAGTGCACTCCAGCCTGGACTACGGAGTGAGACTCTAACTTAAAAAAAAAAAAAACTTCTGCACAGCAAAAGAAATAATTAACAGAACAAATAGACAACCTACAGAATGGAAGAAGATATTCATAAACTATACTCCTGACAAAGGATTGATATCTAGAATCTACAAAGAACTCAAATAAATCAAGAAAAAAGCAAATAACCACATTAAAAAGTAGGCAAACAACATGAACAGACATCTCTCAAAAGAAGATATACAGATGGCTAACAAACATGAAAAAATGCTTAATATCAGTAATCTTCAGGAAAATGCAAATTAAAACCAGGATGAGATACCGCCTTATACCAGTCTGAATGGCCATTATTAAAAAATCAAAAACAGGGCTGGCTCGGTGGCTCACACCTATATTCCCAGCACTTTGGGAGGTTGAGGTGGGAGGGTTGCCTGAGCACAGGAGTTCTAGGCTAGCCTAGATGACGTAGCAAGACCTTGTCTGTTCAAAAAGTTAAAAAAAAAAAAATTACTGGGTGTGATGGTGCATGCCTGTAGTTTCAGTATTTGGGAAACTGAGGTAAAAGGATGGCCTGATCCCAGGAGGTAGAGGCTGTGGTTAGCTGTGATCATGCCATTGAACTTCAACCTGGGCCACAGCATGAGACCCAGGCTCAAAATAATAATAATACAAAGATGCTGGTGCAGATGTGGAGAAAAGGGAACACTTATACTTTGTTGGTGGGAATATAAATTAGTTGAAACCTCTATGGAAGTCAGCATGGAGATTTCTCAAAGAACTAAAAATAGATCTGCCATTTGATCCAGCAATCCCATTACTAGGTATCTAGCCATAGGAACAGATGTTATATTTTAAAAAAAACAAAAAACCTGCACCTGCATGTTTATCACAGCACAGTTCTCAATTGCAGAGATGTGTAATCAACCTGAATACCCATCAACCTGTCAGTGGATAATAAAAATGTGGTATATATACATTGTCAAATACTATTCAGCCATCAAAAAGAATGAAATAATGTCTTTTGCAGCAACTTGAATGGAAATGAAGCACATCATCCTAAGTGAATTAATTCAGGAACAAAAAACTAATTACTGCATGTTCTTACTTAGAAGTGGGAGCTAAACTAAGACTGGGTGCTATGGCTTACTTCTGTAATCCCAGCATTTTGGGAGGCTGAGGTGAGAGGATTGCCTGATCCCACGGGTTTGAGACCAGCCTGGACAGCTTGGCAAGATCTTGTCTCTCCAATAAGTCAAAAATGAGCCATGTGTGGTAGCATGTGCCTGTAGTTCCAGCTTCTTGGAAGGCTGAAGTGGAAGGACTACCTGAGCCCAGAAATGGTGCAACTGCACTTCAGCCTGGGCTGCAGAATGAGACTCTAACAAGAGAGGGAGGG
Source organism: Carlito syrichta (assembly GCF_000164805.1). Lineage (NCBI taxonomy): Eukaryota > Metazoa > Chordata > Mammalia > Primates > Tarsiidae > Carlito > Carlito syrichta. The sequence goes on along the minus strand of NW_007255948.1, from coordinate 81,656 downwards.
AGGGAGGGGGGAAATGCTGCAGAGAGGTAGCATCAACAACTAATTTTGTGAAGAAATGAGCCAGACTTTGATTCTGGGTAGCTGAGAAGATGGAGATTCCCATTAATTTAAAAGGAGTAACAGAACATTGCCTAGTTTAACTTGGCATAGGTATGTTGAATTCAGCTTTAGATATATTCCAAGGAGGTTCTAGCATTTCACTGAGGTAAATCATTTACTGTCAGAACATTTATTGAGGGTCTGGCATGGTGGCTCACACTTGTAATCCTAGTACTTTCGGAATACAAGGTGGGAGGATTGCTTGAGCCCAGGAGTCGAGACCAGCTTGGGCAACATAGCAATACTTTGTCTCTGCCTAAAATAGAAAAATTTTCTGGGTGTAGTGCTGTACACCTGTAGTCCCAGCTACTCTGGAGGCTGAGGCAGAGGCATCGCCTGAACCCAGGAGGTCAAGGCTCTGGTGAGCCATGACGTGCCACTGCACTCCAACCTGGACAACAGAGTGAGACTCTTGACTCAAACAAAAATATCATTGAGGATATGCTGTGTGGGAGGCATCAAAGCAGGATGGATGCCTAGCTTATTCCTAAGAATAAGAAGCCTCCACCATTTTGATCCTTAGAGTGGTTTTATTGTGTTTCCAGGAATTGGTAAGCTTGAAGTTGTTCTGGTTAAAAAAAAGAAAAAGAATAAAAGGTAAAAACATCTTGACAAATTAGATCTGTAGAATTTCACCTGAGAAACTAGACTTGGAAATAATGGCCACAAAAGAAAGCTTAAAATGGCAACAACAACAACAACAAAAAGTCACTGAAATTTATTTTGAATTTTAAAATGATAGATGAATAAAATCTTTATTGTAAAATTTACTCTGGAGAAGACTTGATCTTGATTTCAGTAGGTTTAGTCAAAGAATTGAGAAGGGAGAAAAATATTACTCTTACTGTAATATATTTAGGTTATAAACAAAATAGAAGTCACTCTGTGACCCTGTCACTTCCCTTAACCACTGTATCTATTTGAAACATATCCTTTCAGATATATTTTCTCTGCTTTTACAAATATATGTGCACAAAAATAAATACTGATTTGTGACTATTTGGTATCATTCTGTATAAAGTCTGTAATTTAAAAAAATATATAAGTCTTAAATATCTTTCTGTGTCAGTTATATTGGATCAATTGTTTACTAGTTAAAATTTGAGGAGAAAGGAATACAGGTGTGCTTGCTACTCTCAAGAAGTTCACAATAGAATTAAAGTATATAATCATTATAATACATGGAATACTAAGTGTTCCAGTAGAGAAATGTGCTAGGTCATATGTGTGCACAGAGCAAAGAACTTCTGTGCTTTGAGAGAGGTGAATATGTTAGGAAGTATTTAAAAGTAGTGAAAGGGGTTTTGATGAGATTCTACGGAGACTATTTTGCAGGTCATATTGTACTGGAATGATTAAGTAATTTGCAGATTTCATTCTTTTCTGTCTTGTGAAATGCATGACCTCTTTTGTCAGTAATCAGTCTTTTTGGTATCCTAAGCTATGGTTCTAAAAGCAAATCTTAATCATGCTTGCATTTCTTTTAGAATTTTGACAGCATTAAACAATACCAAAGTTACTTTAGTTAATATTTTTGTATTTCATCTTGCAGAGAATTATGTGAATGTATTTTTTTTCCTTCTTTAGGGAGGTGGTTGACTCTATGGTTCAGCATTTTAAAGTAACTATATTTGGAGACCGTAGACCAGTTTATGATGGAAAAAGAAGCCTTTACACCGCCAATCCACTTCCTGTGGCAACTACTGGGGTAAGATATGCACTATGCACTTCTTTATTAGAAAGCTATACTTTTAGCCAGGTGCGGTCGCTCACACCTGTAATCCCAGCACTTTGAGAGGCTGAGGTGAGAGGATGGCCTGAGCCCAGGGTATGAGACCAGCCTGGGCAACTTGGCGAGACCTCATCTCTACAATAAATCAAAAAAATTAGCCAGGTGTGGTGGCGTGCACCTGTAGTTCCAGCTACTTGGAGGCAGAAGAATAACCTGAGCCCAGCAGGTCGAGGCTGTGGTGGCTGTAAGCGTGCCATTGTGCTCCACTCCTGCCTGGGTGACAGTGAAACTCCAACTCAGAAAAAAAGGAAGCTAGACTTTTACATGCATCTATTGCCATTTTTTTATTACAGCCTATCCATATGTAAATATATATCACTGTTTTTTGACTTTTTATGTTGAAATAATTTTAAACTTACAGAGAAATTGCAAGAATCATGCAGAGAACTGTCATATACCCTTAGCCTAGTCTCACCAACATTCTTAATATTATTTTTTTCTTTATCTCTTTTGCTCTCTTTATATTGACTCAGATGACTGTCTAGAGAGGCAGACATACATGCTTATTTTTTCTGAACCATTCACAGATAGGTTGCACATATCAACCCCCTTTAATGTTTAATACTTTAATATATATTTCCTAAGAACAGGGATAAAAACCATAGCACAGTTATTACCTTCATTAAATTTAACATAGATATGATACTTTTTTATTTTTATTTTTATTTATTTATTTATTTATTTTTGAGTTGGAGTCTCACTCTGTCGCCCAGACTGGAGTGCAGTGGCCGCTCCCAGCCACCGCAGCCTCGACCTGCTGGGCTCCAGCGATCCTTCCGCTTCAGCCTTCTGAATTACAGGCACGTGCTACCATGCCCAGCTGATTTTTTGATTTATTGTAGAGATGAGGTCTCGCTGCCCAGGCAGGTCTCGAACCCGTGGGCTCAGGCAATCCACTCACCTCAGCCTCCCAAAGACGCAGGATTACAGGCTGAGCCACCGAGCCCAGCTTATGATACTTTTATTAATCAACAATCCAAATTCCAATTTTTTCAGTTGTTCCAATGATATCTTTTAGCATTATTTTTCCTCCAGTATAGACTCTAGTCTAGGATCATGATATAGATATCATGTGTTTTTAATCTTTATTCTGGAGCAGTTCCTCAGACTTTTTTTCTTTCATGACATAATTGAAGATTACAGGCAAATTTTTTTGTAGAGTGTTCCTCAGTCAGGATTTGTTGATTCTTCCTTCCCCTTGATTGCATTCTGGTTATGCATTTTTGGCAGGAATATTACATAGTTTTCTTTCCTTGTCAGCGCATCATATCAAGCAGCATGTAATATGTATTTGTTCCATTATTGGTATGTTAACTTTTATCATCTGGTTAAGTTGGAATCTGTCTTATTTCTCCTACTGAGGTATTATTTTTCTCCTTGTAGTTACTAAGTATCTTGGGGGAGATACTTTTTTTTTAATTGTGGTAAAATACATGTAAAATAAAATTTACCATCTTAACCATTTTTAAGGTACGGATAGAGTGATATTAAGCATATTCACTTTGTTATGTAATCATCATCACCATCATCTCCAGAACTGTTTTTATTTTGCAAAACTGAAAGTCTCACAGTGGCTCATGCCAGTAATCCAGCAATTTGGGAGACTGAGGTGGGAGAATTGCTTGAGTCCAGGAGTTTGAGACCCATTTAGGCCACATAGCAAGACCTGATCTCTACAAAACAAAAAATAAAAAAATAAGCATGCATGGTGGTGCACACTTGTAGTCCCAGCTACTCAGGAGGCTGACACAGAAGGCTCACCGGAGCCCCGGAGGTTGAGGCTGTGGTGAGCCTTGATCATGCCATTGCACTCCAACCTGGGCAGCAGAGTGAGACTCTTACTCGACAAAAAAAGAAAAGAAAAAGAGAAACTCTGTATTCCTTAAACAATAACTCCCCATTGCCTCCTCACATCAGCTCCTGGCAGTCACCATTGTTCTCTCTGTCTCTATAAATTTAACTAGCCTCATATAAGTGTGGAATCATACGGTGGTTTTTGTTTTTGTGTGTGTGTGACTGGCTTATTTCACTTAGATAATATCCTCAAGATTTATCCATGTTGTAGCATATGTTAGAATTTCCTTCTGTGCAAGATAATCTTCCATTGTTTGTATATACCACATTTTGTTTATCCATTCTTCCACTGATGGATACCTTTTGACTCTTGCAAATAATACTGCTGTGAACATGAGTATACAAATATCTCTTTGAGATTCTGCCTTCAATTTTTTGTGTATATACCCAGAAGTGAAATTGCTGGACATGTGGTAATTACTATTTTTAATTTTTTGAGTATCAACCCTACTGTTTTCCAAAGTGACTATACCATTTTTAATTTTCAAGAACTGTACACAGGTGTTCCAGATTTTTCATAGCCACACCAATAGTTGTTTTCTGGTTTTGTTTTGTTTTGTTTTTTTGTAGTAGTGATTCCAGTGGGTGTGAGATGATATCTTATTGTGGTTTTGATTTGCGTTTCGCCAATAATTAGTGAGGTTGAGCATCACTTTGTGTGTTCATTTGTCACTTGTATATCTTCTTTGGAGAAATGTGTAGTCAAGTCCTTTGCCTATTTTTGCTTGTTTGTTTTTTGAGTTCTTAGACAACTTCTCGTGTAGTTGTAAGAGGATCCTTCTTTGCCCATTTTTTAATTAGGTTGTTGGTTTGGTTTGGTTTCTTGTGGTTGATGGTAGTGAGTTGTGTATGAGTTTTTTGGGGTTTTTTTTTTAGCTAAAATGCTCAGTACCAGTGTCGGAGTTCTTTATATATTCTGGATATTAACTCCTTACATATATGATCTGTAAATATTTTCTCACATTTCATGGGCTGCCTTTTCACACTATTGGTTGTGTCCTATTTTGATACAAGTCTGTCATTCCTTCTCCATGTATTAGTCTGCTGTAAGGGAGAATATTTTCTTCTACCCTGTTTATTGATTTCAACTCCCAGATTGTCCCAGATTTGGTTCTTATGTCCTTTTTAAAGTGACACATTTTTGGAGGGAATACAGTTATGAGTCAAATAATGATGGGATTACGTTTTAAGAAATGTCTTATTAGACAATTTTGTCACTGTGCTAACATCATAGAGTGTACTTACACAAACCTAGATGGTATAGCCTACTATACACCTAGGCAATATAGTATGGCCTATTATAGCTAGGCTATAAACCTGTGTAGTATGTTACTGTACTGAATACTGTAGGCAATTTGTATCTAAGCATACTAAATATAGAAAAAGTATAGTAAAAAAATATTATAAAAGATTTGTTTAAATGGTACACCTGCATAAGACAGCTCCATTATAATCTTATAGGACCACTGTTGTGTATGCAGTCCAATGTTGACCAAAAGTCAGTATGTAGTACATGACTTAATTACTTTCTGGCACAACAAGAAGTTCAGGCTTGTTTGCTGTTTCCTCCGCTGCATTCTCACAACTAACCATTTCTCAGTGTACTCCTGGTTTCTTTTAGTTGAAGAATGCAATTTTGAAATGAAAGTTTGAATACTGAGTGTGCTCATTGTTGCCGAAGGTATATATGCTTCTAAGCCCTTTCAATGGCAAGAGGTAGGAAATATAAGTATATAAATAAGCAAATAAATAAAACAGAAAGCTAAGTATTATACTTCATGTTGTTTTGTAGCTAGCTAAGGTAAAAAAAATTATACTTCGTATAGTAAATCTAACGTATGTATATTGGAAATCATGAGTTCACACTTGGTTTTCCATTTTCAGTCTATCTCCACATGATACTTCCTTTCCTCACCCCAGTCCACTTTTGTATCTTCCTTCTTTAGTTAGACTTCTGATGCCTCAAAACATCACTACTCTTTCTCATTTGCTCAGTCCTACAGTATATATAGTTTCTGAATTACTAAACTCATACCACTACAGAAAACAAACCTACTAATGAGTTCAAGGTTTTATTTTGTACGCAGTTCTTCCAGACCTGCCCTTTTTCCTGGAACTGAGAGTATAGGTACTATACATACTATGTTCAAGAGTTACTTGAAATTAGCCAGGTATGGTGTCATGCACCTGTAGTCCTAACTACTTTGGCAACTGAGGCAGGAAGATCACTTGAGCCCAGGAGTTCGAGGTTGCAATGAGCACTACACTCCAGCCTAAGTGACAGAGACCATGTCTCTAAAAAAAGAGAGAGGGAGTTACTTGAATTAGTGTTTTCTTTTTCCTTTCAGTGTGATTACATTATTTGAAATGCATTGAGGTTCTTTTGATTCTGTTTATGATATTCAGTTTTAATTTTCCCTCTATTTTTGTTTATTTAGATTTTAAAAAATATATAGAATTTTAATATGCTTCCAAACATCAAAACTGTGCCAAAACACATACTCAGAATTGTTCCTTACTTCTCCCAATCCATTGCCTCTCATCCTTTGAAAGTAGCCAATTTCTTTGTTTCTGGTTCACGCTTCCTGTGTTTCTTTTTGCAAAAGTAAGCAAATATATGAATATTTTCTCATTGTTCCTTTTTCACACATAAGATGTCATATGATTTGTAATCTTTTGTATTTTGCTCTTTTTGCCTAACAATATAGCTTAGAAATTATTCCAAGCAGTTTCAAGAGATCTTCCTCATTCTTTTTTTATAGCTTCCTAAATGTTGGGACTTTTAGATAGTTTCCAGTATTTTGCAATGACAAATAATGCTGGCACGAGTAACTATTATTTAAATTTTAGTCTACAAAAAATAAAATAGATGATAAACTTTAGTCTGTTGATTTGACAATGTTGAGATTGAATTTTTATTTTTGCCTTGTTTTCTAAGTTAAGCTGAAAATAATTGTTTTTATCTTTTTCCAATTTACCAGTTGACTCTTTTCCCATCAACAGGTAGATTTAGACGTTACCTTACCTGGGGAAGGTGGAAAAGATCGACCTTTTAAGGTGTCAATCAAATTTGTCTCTCGGGTGAGTTGGCACCTACTGCATGAAGTACTGACAGGACGGACCTTGCCTGAGCCACTGGAATTAGACAAGCCAATCAGCACTAACCCTGTCCATGCTGTTGATGTGGTGCTACGACATCTACCCTCCATGAAGTGGGTGCTTCTGGCTTTTTTTCCTCTTTAGATTTTTAATGTGAAAGTTTTCCTCCCAGGAGTGAGTTGTGTGTGCAGGCTTCCCTTGGTTAACCTTTATGTGTTGTATATTTTTATTGTTCAACTGAAGTGCTGAACAAGAATAACATGCATACAAATTCATTGACAAAAGTAAGTTACAGAAAATTCTCTGACTTTTGCAAGTAAATACATACTATTAGCTTAGCCTGTCTCATGAACACTTTTATAGAAAAATGTCTCACCCTTTGTCTTAGGAACTATAAATCTTGAATAACTGATCTATTTTCAGATATAGTCCTTTAGTTCAATTATCTTGTTTTAAAAGTAATTTCACTGTTTATACAATAGTGTCAAATTGTGTTTGGATGCTATTTTTACTAAGACCTCACATGTGTATGTCTGTGTGTGTGTGTGTGTATGTGTGTGTGTGTGTGTGTGTATACTTACATATACTTGTGTGTGTGTGTGTGTGTGTGTGCGTGTGTATAAAGTTGAAACAGTTAACCTTTTTTTTTTTTTTTTGAGTGGGGTCTCAGGCTGGAGTGAGGTACAGTGGTATGATCCTGGCTCACCACAGCCTTGACCTCCTGGGCTCAAGGAATCTTCTTACCTCAGCTTCCCAAGTAGCTGGGGCTACAGGTGCATGTCATCACATGCAGCTGTTTTTAATTTTTTTTTTTGTAGAGATGAGGATCTCACTATGTTGCCCAGGCTAGTCTTTTTTTTTTTTTTTGAGTTGGAGTCTCACTCTGTCGCCCAGACTGGAGTGCAGTGGCCGCTCCCAGCCACTGCAGCCTCGAACTGCTGGGCTCCAGCGATCCTTCTGCCTCAGCCTTCCACGTAGCTGGAACTACAGGCGCACACAGCCACACCCGGCTAATTTTTAAATTTTTTTTTATTGTAGAGATGAGGTCTCGCCTGCCCAGGCGGGCCTCGAACCCGCAGGCTCAGGCAATTTACTCACCTCAGCCTCTCAAAGGTGCAGGATTATAGGCTGAGCCACTGAGCCTGGCTTCCCAGGCTAGTCTTGAATTCCTGGGCTCAAGTGATCTTCCAGCCTCGGCCTCCCGAAGTGCTGGGATTACAAGTGTGAGCCACCACATTTGTCCTTAAATGTATTTTTTTTAAGATGTGGGGCACAATTCAGGATAAGGTATACAAATGGTCATTATACAGGTAAAGTTTAGGTCTAACTTTGCTCCCCACTTTGCCTGGTTTGAGATCAGGTACCCCTATTGGTGAAGTGTGCCCCTCTCTCCTCTGGCAATGCCATGCTACTACCAATCCCTTTCTTATAGTATTATAATTGTTCAGGGTCCGCTTATGAGTGAGAACATGTGGTATTCAGTTTTTTGTTTCTGTGATAGATTACTGAGTATTATAGACTCTAAATCCATTCAAGTTGCTATGAAGGTCATCATTTTGTCCTTCTTCATTGCTACATAATACTCCTTCATGTATATGTACTACATTTTTTACCCTTAAATGTATTTTTAAGAAAGTATAGCTGGGCTCGGTGGCTCAGCCTGTAATCCCGCGCCTTTGGGAGGCTGAGGTGAGTGGATTGCCTGAGCCCGTGGGTTCGAGACCCGCCTGGGCAGCAAGACCTCATCTCTACAATAAATCAAAAAATCAGCCGGGCGTGGTAGCGCATGCCTGTAATTCCAGCTACTTGCAAGGCTGAGGCGGAAAGATCACCGGAGCCCAGCAGGTTGAGGCTGCGGTGGCCCTGGGCGACCGAGTGAGACTCCAACTCAAAAAAAAAAAAGAAAGAAAGTATTTTAAATATAATTTGTTATTATTTAAACTAAATAAGAGAAAGGAGAATTCCAGTGGTTTTTTTTTTTCTTTTCATTTATATTGGGTACTTTTTGCTTTCACAAACTTGGAACATGTTTGGTTTCATAAATTCAAATAAATTGTCTGTGCTCTAGTCTCCCCTGTTCTGTAGATTTAAGTACCTGTATGAAAAGGAAAGAATTGAATATGCTATTTTAATTTTTGTAGATATACACCTGTGGGGCGTTCCTTTTTCTCAGCTCCAGAAGGATATGACCACCCTCTAGGAGGGGGTAGGGAAGTATGGTTTGGATTCCATCAATCTGTTCGGCCTGCCATGTGGAAAATGATGCTTAATATCGATGGTAAGAGAACTAAGGCTGTATTCTATATTAGGTAGCTGATTTCTATATGGCATGTGTGTATATGTAAATTATATATATATGTACTGGTGTCATGTAATATTTGGACACGTATTATGATGTACTGGAAAACCTTTATATTTGTATTACATTTCATTCAGAAAGCCTTTGCACTGAACTTATCCTAGAATGTTACTAAACATGAAGCACATGAAGACAAATTTCAAAGCTCTGACATGATAATTTGAACAATCTTCTATTATAATTCACTTTGGTCCTTTTTTACTGTAACTCAACATTGCATTATGAAATATTTACTTTAAAAAAAGAGATGTCTTTTGGTAATAGTGATCTCAGGTTTTATGCCTTCTGCTTTTTTTTACTGTGGTGTTAATTGTATTACAAGCCGGGTGCGGTGTGGCTCACACCTGTAATCCCAGGATTTTGGTAGGCAGAGGCAAGAGGACTGCCTGAGCCCATGGGTTCAAGACCAGCCTGGGCAACTTGGTGAGCCCTACAATAAATCAAAAAATATTAGCCAGACATGGTAGCGCATGCCTGTGGTTCTAGCTACTTGGAAGGCTGAGTCAGCAGAAGGATCACCTAGCCCAGCAGATCAAGACGGCAATGGCCATGAGCAGCGTGCCACTGCACTCAGCCTAGGTGACAGAGTGAGGCTTAGACTCAAAAAAAAAATTGCATTCTCATTTTTAGGTGTTTTCTTACAAATATTTTCAAGCTTATATGAAAGTGGGAGAATAGTATAATGAACTACCATGTATTGAGATGTCAGGCTTAATCTATATCAATTTTTTCCTCTACTATAATATTTTAAAAATCAAATTCAGACAGAATGTTATTTTGGTGCTACCACTTCAGTTGTACTTCTCAAAATTTGAATGTTTTCTTATATAGCACGTTATCATATGTAGGAAAATTAAAAACAAGCATTTATTTTTATCTTCTAATACCCGGTTCATAGTCAGATTTTCCTGATTGTCTCAAATATGTCTTTTTCTAGTCATTTGATTCTAATTAGAATTCAAACAAGATCCACACATTACATTTGATTATCATGTCTTTTTTATTTTTTATTTTTTTCAGCTGTTCAGTGAAATGAGCAGAAGCCTATCATGTCTTTTTTAATCTAATAGTCCCATTTCCTTTATTCTTTGTTTCTTTCTTTCTTTATGCCATTGACTTGTTGTAAAAACTTGGTCACTGGTTTTGTAGAATATCCACAAATCTGATTCCATCTTTTTCTTTTCTTGTGTCATTACCTTGTTCTTCTATTCCTTATAATTCCTGAAAATAAAAGTTAGCCCTAGAAGCTTGATTCAGTTCTAGTTCAGAATACTTCATAGGTGCTTTATGTTGTATCACATTAGGAGACACACTGTATCTGGTGGTTCCAATTTTAGTGATGCTGAAATTATTCCATAGGTTCAGAGATTATTCAGTAGATTCAGAGATCTCTTTATTATTAATTTTTCAATCAACCTTCTAATTATTAATGTTCTATTAATTGATTATTGTTACTCAAATCTTTTCACTGGGGATTACCAACTGGTAATTTTTTTGAATTCTGTTATTCTTTTTGCATGAGAGATGGAATTTTTATATGGAAAAGTACAATGTCTTATTGATAATTGATTAGTATTTGATAGCTTCCTTGCCTTTTGGCATGGCAAGATATTTCTGGCTCATCTTAGGTTTCCTGAAGAGTACCTGAAAATAGACATTCCTCCAAGGGACCCTGGATTGCTCCAGATCTGTGCATAATTTCCTCATTTTCTTCAGTGGCATCTATCATTTTGTAATATATGATGGAAAGGGGATATATTTAACCAGTTCCCTTTTGATGTATACTAGAGTTTATTTGCCATTTCAGAACATTATTTTATGTATATTTAGATACATCTGTAAGATAAATTCCTGGAAGTGAGATTGATGGGTCAGGGGTAAATGTATTTGCAATTTTGATCATTATTGTCAGATTGCTCTCCATAGAGGTTGTAGACATTTTTCCATTAGAGTTGTCAAACTCTTAGATTTGTAAGAAATGGTTTCCTTACATACATTAATTTGTATTTGATCACCTTTTTACGTATAAGGGCCACTTGTGTTTCTTTTTTAATGAACTGTTAGTTTATACCTTTTCCCTTTTTTCCTATTGGATTTTTGGTCTTCTCATTTACTGAGAGTGCTTTCTAGATGAAGGAGATTAGCCCTTCATTTTAATGTGAGTTGCATCTGTTATGCATAGGTTATTATTTGTCTTTTGAAGTTGGTGCGGTGGAGTGTTTTTTGTTTTGCCATGCTCAAGTTTGTCTGTATGTGTACACACATATACACATATACATGTATGTATTGGTTAGTCATTTCTTTTATGATTGTTAATATCTGATAGGGCTAGTCCTGTTTTCTCTTTTCAGGGTTTGGCAGGCCATTCTTAAGTATTTTACCGTATAAGCTTTAGAAAAACCTTTTTAGATCCAGTTAATAGGAGACTATAAGTTGTTATTGTTATTGAGATCTCATTACATTTATAAATTAAATTAGGGTACGTTGACATCTTTAAGGTGTTAAGTGTTTCTGTACAAGAACACAGTCTGTCTTTCTGTTTGTTCAAGATTACTTTTGTTTTCTTCAGGAGTGTTTTTAAAACTTTCCTCACAATAAATTTTGTACATTTTTTGTTATTCTTAGATATTTTCTCTTTTTTGTTGCTGTTAAATTGGTTTACAGATTCTGTTAATTGTTTATATACATGAAAACTTTTGACTTCTATATACTAACTTTTTATCTCTCTGCCTTATTTGAATTCCATTATTGTTTATAGTACATTTTCAAGTAATTTTCAGGGGTCTTCTAGGTTATAATCATATCTTCTGCAGATGGTGATAGGGTTACCTCTTCCTTTGGATTTTTATACCTCTAACTTTTTTTATCAGATTATACTGACTAATTAAGACAATATTAAACGGTAGTGATTAGTAGGCATCCTATTTTTATTCCTTAGAAGGACTGTTTCTAGTGTTTCTGCATTAAGTATTATGCATACATAGGTTTGTGTATATATATTGTGATATTAAGGAACATCTGTTGACTCCTATTTTATTAAGTACTTTTAATCAAGAATGTGTGTTAAATTTTGTCAGATGCCTTTTTAGCCTTTATGGAACTGATGATATTTCTCTTCTTTTTAACGAACATTGAAGCAAGCTGGCATTCCTAGATTATTTTAATGTGATGCTGGGTTCTATTTGCTAATACTTTACTTTTTAAATTAAAATCCAAAAGTAAGATTAATCTGCAGTCTTCTTTTTTTTTGTGCAGTCATCTTCAAATTTTTATATTAATATTTCATAAGAATTCAGAAGTTTTCCATTTTCTAAAATGTAACAGTTTAAAAACAGAATTGAAAATATCAGCTCTTCTTAAATTTTGTAGTATTCCCCTGCAAAACCTTGTGATCTGATTTTTTTTTTTTTAAATAATTTTGTTTTGTTAGATGGTCAGCTTGTTTAAAATTTCCCCCATTTATTTTGTGAAAATCAATCTGTTCAGGTTGCCTGAGTTCACTTTTGGTTGGTCACATTTTCCCGGAACATTATTTATTTTACTTATATTTAATTTAATTATATAGAATTTTACAAAGTAGTCTCTATTATTTTTTGAAATTTTGTCTATTTCTGTGGGTTTCCCCTAATTTCTTTTTGTACATATTTTTTATCCTTTTACTCTTTATTGGAATAGCTAGTAGTTCAGTCAACTGATTTTTTTTTTCCCTAGCAAAAGAGCTTTAAAATTTTTTTGAGCCGGGCTCGGTGGCTCAGCCTGTAATCCCGCACCTTTGGGAGGCTGAGGTGAGTGGATTACCTGAGCCTGCGGGTTCGAGACCCGCCTGGGCAGCGAGACCTCATCTCTACAATAAATCAAAAAATCAGCCGGGTGTGGTAGCGCATGCCTGTAATTCCGGCTACTCGGAAGGCTGAGGCAGAAGGATCGCCGGAGCCCAGCAGGCGAGGCTGTGGTGGCCGGGAATGGCCACTGCACTCCAGTCTGGGCGACCGAGTGAGACTCCAACTCAAAAAAAAAAAAAAAAATTTTTTTATAGAGGCAGGGTTTCACTGTGTTGCCTGGTCAGACTGGTCTTGAACTCCTGGTCTCAAGTGTTTCTCCCGCCTTGGCTTCCCAAAGTGATGAGCCATTGCATCCAGTCTTCCATTTTGCTGTTGTTGTTGTTCTGGCTTTGTATTTTCTACCTACTTAATTTCTGCTTTTCTCTTTACACATTTTTCATTTACTTTTCTTCAGTTAACTAAACTAAAGTTACTTTTCTAACTTTTAAAGCTAAATTAGTAATTTACTTTCATTTTTTTCTCATTGATGAAAGTGTTTAAAACAATAATTTGTCCTGTGATTACTGTTTTAACTGTATTGAAAAGCTGATATAAAGTATTTTTGTTCTATATTTTCTTGAAGTTCCACATATAATTATTTATATTTCCTGTGATTCAAATATTGTTTGAGAGACTTTTTAAATACTTGGATTGGAGGACTTTTTGTTTTCTGATTTTGTTATGAATTTCTAGTTTTATTGTGTTAATCAGAGAATGTGGTTTATATTTCTGCTTTTAGAATTTGTTGAGTTTTTTTTGTAGCCTGATATATGGCTAATTTTTTGGTAGTTCAGTGGCTATTTCAAAACAAAGTATATTCATTTATTAGGGTAGAGTGAAATTAATGACCATCTTATCTACTATTTTGATTGTGATGTTTTCATCATTTATTTTCTTTATTTTTGTTTGCTCAGGCTAGGAGATATAATTTTAAATTTCCTGTTATTAAGGTATTTGTTTCTCCTTTTATCTCCTATAATTTCTGTTTTCTGCATGTTGCGGCTGTATTATTAAGATTATATATATTCATATATATTTTCTTTATTGTGAATTATAACCTTTACAGTGGTAAAGTGATTTTCCTTTTATACATTTTGACCAAAATTTTACATTATCTAATAAATGAATTACAATCCACATCTTTGTGATGTTTATCCTATTCTTTCTTTTCCTTTGTTTTTTAAAAAATTCTTTTTGAAACACTGGTATATCTTGACAGTAGCATAGAATGGTTTTGCTTTGTGGGTCAGTTTAAAACTTTTTTTCTGTTTAATGGATGAGTTAAACCAGTTACAGATAGGAAAGACATATCTTCCTGTCTGTCAAGACGCAACCATGGTTATTGGGTTTGTCAAATTATTTTATGTCCTTTTTCCTGTTTGTATGTTTTAAAACTTTAAGTGTTATGTTTTCTGTGCTTTAAAAATGGTAGTTCTAATATTAGGAAGACTTTTCTCTCTAGTGGCTTTCTTTATACTTAAACCTTCATCTGATCGCTCATGTTCCTTTCTTTTTTATTTATTTTTATTTATTTATTTTGAATTGAGGTCTCACTGTGTCACCCAGGCTGGAGTGCAGTGGCACATGTGCTACCACCGCAGCCTTGAGCCTCTGGGCTTAAGCAATCCTTCCACCTCAGCCTTCCAAGTAGCTGGAACCATGGGCGCTCGCTACTACGCTTGGCTAATTTTTTTGATTTATTGTAGAGACAAGGTCTCACCATGTTGCTTAGGCTGGTCTTGAACCCCTGGGCTCAGACAGTCCTCTAGCCTCTGCCTCCCAAAGTGGTAGGATTACAGGCGTGAGCTACCAGGCCCGGCTTCTTTCTTTTTTAAAGCAGTGTTTTTTGTTTCCCTTTATTAAGTAGCAATTATATTAGCTTTATTTTCTTCCCTTCTTTCATCCCTCTCTTTATTAACTAGTTTTAGCCAATATAGCATTATTTTATTGCCCTTAATAATTTTACTCAAATTTTTACTACATGGCTTTCAACTCTAACTCCTACATGACTACATGAGGTGCATTTGTTTAGTTTATTCTACTTTTTATATTTTCTACTCTTATCATTCATTTATTTGTGTATAATATTATTCCTACATTCTTAGAGGATGTAACAGTTTTATTCTATTTGTTTTCATCTTAAACCTGCAATTAAACATATTGGTGCTCACTGGCAGTCCTTCTGCTGAGATTTTTCATATCATTGTTGGTTTCAGTTTGTCCTCAAGTTGTTTCTTTAAGAAAGACTTGAGTAAGAGTTGAGTTTTTGCATATCGTCTGTAGCCTTATTTCTGAAGGACTGTTCAGCTAGATTTAAAATTGCTGATTCACACTTTCTTTCCTTAGGTATCTTGTAGGTATTTTTCCAGTCTTCTGGCCTTGAGTGTTCATTAGAGAAGTATGATACCAACTTGATTCTGTTTTTCTTTGATGTGACTTGCCTTTTTTGTCTGGTGGCTGAAAGTATTTTTTCAAATACCAAATAATTTAGAATTATTTTATTTTATGGTAAAATTATTTTACTAGATTTTTTTTGTCCTTAATTGACCATTTGGGGTCAATTTTCTACCTGTCATTTTATTTTCTTTTAAAAAATTTATATCCTGACCAGGCGCAGTGGCTCATGACTATAATCCCAGCACTTTGGGAGGCTAAGGCAAGAGGATTACCTGAGCCTAGGGTTTCAAGACCAGGCTGGGCAACTTGGTGAGACCTCAGCTCTACAATAAATCAAAAAATTAACTAGGCATGATGGCATGTACCTGTAGTTGTAGCTACTTGAAAGGCTGAGGCAGAAGGATTGCTAGAGCCCAGCAAGTCTAGGCTGTGGTAGCCATGAGTAAGCTACTGCACTCCAGCCCGGGTGAGAGTAAGACTTTGACTCAAAAAAAAAAAAAAAAGTTTATATTCTGTGTACTTCTTACTGTGCCTTTTGTGGTGTAGATTTTATCATATGTTCCTTGCAGTTTAGTCTTCAATTTTAATTTTTAAAAATCTTTTTCTTCCATTTCTTTTCTGAGTTCCACCATGCTTATTTTACCAACTCCTGTTGACTAGATAGCTCTTCCTTAAGTTACTAAACTTCTGTTCTGGAATCTTTCTTTATAACTGCATTAAGAATTTTTGAATTTATATTAAAAAGTAGAGATATAATTTTCGTCTGCTTTGTGATGATATTGTTTGTTGAATTTTCTTTGTCAGAGATATTACACTGCTTTTTTACTATGGTGTTTTCGTATGGATACTTTTCACTTTTTTGTTGCTTGTATTTGAGTGAGATAAGTTTTCCCAAACCATCTATTAGAAGGACTTTAGGGATATGGGATGAACATTATAAACACCTTAAGAGCAAGCTAGTTTTCCATGTTTCTGTGCTCAAAACCTCTCTTCTCTGTTGTTCTGATGGATTCTTTCTTTAAAATACAGCTACATCTCCTTTACCTCTCAGTAGTATGAATTACTAGGCATGAGCTCCTCCAGGTCCTTACTAGTTTCTGCTGATTGCCTGCCTCTTAAGTCGCCTGCCTCAGATGTTAACAATTAAAGAATTTGTGAAAGGTATACAGGAGTTCTTTGTACTATTCTTATAACTTTTCTGTAAGCTTGAAATGATTTCAGAATCAGATATTGCAAAAGAAAAGAACATGCCTCACTTTTAGGAGGGTAGTCCTTTCTGAGGCTGTCACTTCTAAACCACTCTCCACTCACTCTCCTGACACTTTCTACACCTCCTTTCCCTACCTCCTCCTGAGATTCCCCCATTCAACCTCAGTTCTTACTTAGAATAGGTCCCTTTCTTTCTGGGAGTGAAAATTTATTTCCCGCTAGATTTCTTCATACTTGTCATTCCTCCATGCTCAGATATGACTTCTTGCATAAGATCTACTAGTTCCAAGTACTCTGGGCTGTATTTGCTTATAATTTGGCATTTTTAGTTTTTTATTATCTCCTAGTTTCACTAAAGACGTATGGTTTTCTTTCTTTAAAAAATTTTTTGTTGTTGTTTTTGTTGCTCTGTGCAGCTTCTAGGAGAAAGATGGGGAAATTTGGGACTAATTTACTGTTATGTTTCTACTGGAACTTGAAGCCCACCTTTGGAAATTACTTAAGAAATAATTTATAAACAACCCATTGTTTCAAATAAATCACAAGGGAAATTTAAAGTATTTCGAACTGAAGGAAATGAACATAGTACATATCAGAACTGTTATGATGAGCTAATGCAATGCTTAGAGAGAGTTTAAAACTTTAAATGCCTATTTCAAAAGAATAAGCACATCTCTGACCTGAACATTCATCTCAGTTAGAAAAATAACAGAAAGTTAAATGCCAAGAGAATAGGAAGAAATAAGAGGTAAAAACAGAAATCAGTGAAACAGAAAACAAACTTATCTCTATCTTTTAGGTAGGGGAACTTTAAAAGTTTTTAAGAAGGATAGTGACCTAATCATATTTGTTTTCCAGAAAGAGACCTCTGGCAGCAGTATGGAGAATAGATAGAGGAGAAAAAACTAATCTGAGAAGCCAGTTAGGAGGCTTTTCAATCACTAGTTCAGGTAAGAGGTGGTGATGGTCTAATGTGGGATGGAAAGGAAGGATTAAGCTGAAAAATTAGATTTAAGAACTATATCCAGGAAAAGAAAAAATCTTGGGTGTAGTTACTGGTACATGGAACTGATTGGAAACCAATAGAATAGAAGTTTTACTAGGTTTTTGAAGGAAATGTTTATGCAAATAAACTACAGATCTTGTGTATCAAAGTTCAACTAGAGAAACAGAGAGAACTAGAAGGAGATATATAGGGAGAAATTTGGTTTATGTGGTTGTAGGGACTAACTAGGCAAGTCTGAAATCCTTTGGGCAGGCTGTCAGGAAGGACAGGCTAGAAATTTGGAGCATGGGCTTTGCTGTTGTCTACAGATGGAATTTCTGTCTCTTGGGGAAGCCTCAGCCCTGCTTTTAAGGCCTTTTAACTAATTGAATCAGGCTTTTCCACATTATCCAGGATGATCTCTATTACTTAATGTCATCTGATTGAGAACTTTAATTATATCTACAAAATAACTTCATAGCAATACCTAGATTAATGTTTAAGTAAACAGCAGCTACCTACCAAAGTTGATACATTAATAAAAAACAAAAACAAAAAAAGCACAACTGGCCGGTCATGGTGGCTCATGCCTGTCATTTCAGTACTTTGGGAGGCCGAGATGAGAGGATTGCCTGAGCCCAAGTGTTCAAGACCAGCCTGGGCAGCTTGACGAGACCTTATCTCTACAATAAATCAAAAAATTACCCAGGCATGGTGGCACGATCCTGTGGTTCCTGCTACTTGAAAGACTGAGGTGGAAGGATTGCCTCAGCCCAGCAGGTTGAGGCAGCTGTGGCCAGGAGCATGCCACTGCACTCCACCCTGGGCAACAGTGAGACTCCAACTCAAAAAAAAATAAAATAAAAAAAAGGAAGAAAAGAATCTAGAACGTGGCCACGGCATCTGCTGAGTGATTCCCTTTAAAAACACACACACATACACACACACACATACACACACAACCACACCTGCTCTGAAATGTTTTATGATTATTCAGTTCTTGAAACAACCTTTAGATCACTGCTGCATTATAAACTGGCTTCCAAGAAGGACGTATTTTCCAGCATACATTCAGAATAGTAGCTCTAGGATTTCTTGCCAGGTATGATTGGTGTTGCTGTCAACTGAATATGGGAGTAATCTGCTATTGCTGGTTAGTTGGCAGTATATACCATTTATAACTGTTAACCTGACCAAAGCTTAAGGATTCTATGGCACATAAGGATAGAGACATCTGCTATGTTGTTCTAAATTTAGGTCTGAAAATCTATAGTGGTGGGAGCTAAAGGTAAGAGTGTTGGGACTCTCCAGTGCATGAATTCATATTTGAAACTATGGAAGTGGAAGATTCTTTAGGAATAATATTTACATTGAAACAGTAAGGCGAAGTGTAAAGCCAAGGGCAATAGTAGCATTTATAGAAGGAAGAGGGCTGGGCATGGTGGCCCGCACCTATAATACCAGCACTTTGGGAGGTGGAGGTGAGAGGAATGCCTGAGCCCACGGGTTCGAGACCAGCCTGGGCAGCATGGTGAGACCTCGTCTCTACAATGAATCAAAAAATTAGCTGGGTGTGGTGGCGTGCACCTGTGGTTCCAGCTACTTGGAAGGTTGAGGTGGAACGATCACCAGAGCCCAGCAGGAAGACGCTGGGGTGGCTGTGAGCGTACCGCTGCACTCCAACCTGGGCAACAGAGTGAGACTCTGACTCAAAAATAAATAAATGAAAATTTAAAATAAGGAAGAGGAACCAATGAATAAGTAATGATTATCACAGGCAGCATGAGAGCCAAAAAATGATGTCAAAGAAGCCAAGATAGGACACATAACCAAAAAGTAGAACTGGCATGGTGGCTCACACCTGTAATCCCAACTACTTGGGAGGCTGAGGTGAGAACATTGCTTAAGTCCAGAGGTTTGAGACTTCAGTGAGCTATGATCATGCCACTGCACTCCAGCCTGAGTAATAGAGCAAGACCCCATCTCTTAAAGAAAAAGAAACAAACAAAACACAAAGTAGACAATTTCACAGTTAAACAGTGAACACTTTTTCAGTGAAATCAAGAGCAAGACAAGGATGTCATTAATAAAATTTTTAGTCACTGTTGTGTTTGCTAACTTCTGTTCTTCTTACAGGTTTCAGTCTACATGTTACTTCCTTGAGAAGCAGTGTTTGACACCCTTCTCCCCCCATCCAGTCATCCCCCAAGTCTGAGTTAGGTATTTATCTTATGTATTCCCATAGCACAGTGTACTTCCCTATAATAGCATGCATCATCTGACTTATAAATGTTTACTGTTCTGTGTATCCTATTAGAATGAAAGCTCTGTGAAGCTAGAGACTGTCCATCTTACTCAACAGTGTACCCTCCTTGCCTAGCACAAGTCTTGGTCATGTTAAGCAAAGAATGAATGAGTAAATTCAAGAGCATAGAGAAGGAGCATCCAAATGAGCCTGGAAAATCAGAGAAATATTTGTAAGAGTGGTGTTTTAACTGAGCTTTAACAGATATTTAATGAGGTCAAGAGTCTGGATTGAAAATGAGATACCCAGAAATAAAAGATTTCTGAGAGGTCTCTAAAATATTACAAAACATTATTGAAAGGTAAAGAGAAAATTCAAGTGAATAGTCTATATTAGACTTATTGAGACAATTCATTTTTATAGGATGTCATTTCTCCCAAAATTAATCCCAAAATGCAATTTTAATTAAAATTTTAACAGAGTAGATCATGAAACTTGGTAAGTCAGCATTAAGGTTTACATGTAAGAATAAATGACCAAGGAAAAACTAATTCGATTTAAAGAAAAACAAAGAAAGAAGGACTGCCTGCTTATTGTGAAACTGTAGCAATTATACCATGCTACTTTAAGACAGATTAATGAAGTAGGAAAAAAGTCTAGAAACAGTGCACATGTGTGTGTTTATGGAAACTTTGTAATTGTCTATGTGGTATTTCAAATCAATAGGGAAAGAGATGAATGTTTAATAAATTGTGTTTATACAATTGGTAACTATTTGAAAAAATAATTAGGTTCATTTCACATCATACACAAAATTTATTTCTAGGTGAATTATAACCCTAAATGTAAAAAGCAAATCTTTGAAATTTTCTTAGGAAAAAAAAAAGAGAGAGAATATTCCTAACACTGAAAGGCACCATAAACAAAATTTAAAGTACTAAGGCTGGACACGGTGGCTCACATCTGTAATCCTAACACTTTGGGAGGCTGAGGTGAGAGGATTGCCTGAGCCTGGGAGTTCAAGAGTAGCCTGGGTAACCTGGTGAGACCTTGTCTCTACAAAAAAAAAAAAAATTAAATTAAAATTAAGAATTAAGTTATTCAACCATGGTGACTCGCACCTTAGTTCCAGCTATTCAGGAGGCTGAGGCAGAAGGATCGCTGGAGCCCAGCAGATTGAAGCTACAGTAGCCGTGATTGTGCCACTGCACTCTACCTGGGTGACAGAGTGAGACTCTGACTCAAAAAAAAAAAAGAAATAAAAAGTTAAAGTATTAAGAGGAAATTTGTAGGTCATATAACTGGGCTTTACAAAATATGAGAAAATATTAATAGTTCTCAAAATAGCAAGCCCATATGGCCAATAAATACATGATAAGATTCTCACATTTATTAATCATTTAATCATTAGGAAATATCAAATAAAATCAATAAGCTACCATTTTTACACCTCAGATTTGTAAAATTAAAAAGTCTAATGCAATACCAAACAATGAGGATGAGCTTAAACTCATACTATTTGTAGAAGTGTAATTTGGTACAGCTACTTTGGAGAGCAGTTCTTATCTAAAAAAGACGAAGTAAAGGTGAAATTGTATGTATCTTAACATCTGTAATATACCTTAGAGATGTCTTATATATGTGCCTGAGCCTATATGTAATAGCAGAAAATTGAAAACAGCCTAAGTTTTTATAATAGTAGAATGAACTAAAAAGTACATAAATTGTTACATAATATTGTGATATACTTCATAACAATTAAATGATGAACCAGATCTATTATGTGTCAACATTGGGTTATTAAAACAACGTGGTAGGGGGAGTAAATAGGAAAAAAAATAGTTATTTTTTATATAAATGTAAAACAAAAAAATATATACTGGCTACATATAAATAAAGTAAAATTATAAAACAGAAATGAGACATACACACCAATTTTAGGATTGTGGTTGTTTTTAGGATGAAAACAGGAAGAGAAATGGAATAGGCTGGCTTACTAGGGAGAAGAGATAGAACAAGAAGACTGTATGTTTCAAGAAACATATGAGAGTATGTTTATTTACATGAACAAAGTATAACTTGTGCCATTGTGAAGCTAAGAAATAATAAGATTGTTATCTATTTTTTTTTTTGAATTGGAGTCTCACTCTGTCACCCAGACTGGAGTTCAGTGGCCGCTCATGGCCACCGCAGCCTCGACCTGCTGGGCTCCGGCAATCCTTCCACCTCAGCCTTCCAAGTAACTGGAACTATAGGCGTGCGCTACCACGCCCGGCTAAATTTTTGACTTATTGTAGAGATGAGGTCTCGCCAAGTTGCCCAAGCGGGTCTCAAACCCTCAGGCTCAGGCAATCCACTCACCTCAGCCTCCCAAAGGTACGGGATCACAGGCTGAGCCACTGAGCCCAGCAAAGATTGATATCTTAATGAAATGAAAATAAAGCCCAACATTTGAAGTGGGTTTCTTTTCTCCAGCTTTACTGAGGTTTTATCAACAAATAAACATTGCATATGTTTAAGATATATAATATGATTCTTGATAATACATATACATTGTGAAATAATTACCACAATCAAGCTAAGTAACATATTCATCACCTCACATAGTTGCTTGTATGTGTGCTGAGAGATCTACTCAAAATTTCAAGTATATAATAATTATTAATTATAGTCTCCATGCTTTAGGTTAGGTCTCCAGAACTTATTTATCTTACAACTGAAAATGTGTACCTTTTGACCAATACATCCTCATTGTCCCCACCCTCCAGCCCTTGGTAACTACCATTCTACCCTCTGTTTCTATGAGTTCAACTTTTTTAGATTCCACATGTAAGTGGTGAGGTAATGCAGAATTTATCTTTCTGTGTCTGGCTTATGTTTTGTCCTTTAGTTTCATCTATGTTATTGCAAATGACAGGATTTTCTTTTTTTAAGGCTGAATAATATCCCCCCCCCCCATTTTCTCTATCCATTCATCTGTTGATGGTCATTTAAGTTGTTTCCATATCTTGGCCATTGTGAATAATGCTGCAGTGAACATGGGAGTGCAGGTATGTCTTTGAGAGAGTGATTTTATTTTCTTTGGATATGTACTCAGAAATGGGATTGCTGGATCATATGATAGTTCTGTTTTCAATTTGTTAAACAGCCTTCCATATTGTTTTCTATAAAGGCTATACCACAGTTTATTTATTAATTGCTGATAAGATGTAATGCTGCTGTGAGAAATAATGAGGAGCAGTATTGCACTAACCACCTCACTTGCCTATATTTTCCTTTTTGCTTCTGTGTGATTTTGATTTTGCAACCCTTGCACTTGATATGCTGCACTGAACAAAACAGCTTTTATTGAAGTTGAAATGAGCTATAGAAGACTGGTATTGAGCACTATAGTAAGAACTACAAAAGAGAATGCCAGGTGTAACGGAAGCATAAAACAGAAGTCTAGGCTCTGTGGTTGAGGGACATTTCCCCGAGGAAGTGACAGATGGGATCTAGGTGCAGTTGTTGGTGGAAATAAACATGAAAAACTACTCTAAGAAAGGGAACAATGTAGTTCTCTCTGATAGTGTGACTAAACTTGTCTTGAAATTGATTATTTTATTGGTATTTAATATCCTTACTCTTAACTGTGTGGTTAATCTTATTGTATTTTGCCAATCTAAGACTTTCATTTTTTTTTTTTTTTGTGCATATTTCAACATCTTTGAAATTTAGGGATATCTTACAATTGATAGTTTGTCACAGTTTTATTGACATATTTCTTTTTTGCTTATTTTATTTTTCAGTTTTGTTTTCTTGAGTCAGAGTCTCATTCTGTTGCCCAGGCTGGAGTGCAGTGGCATGATCACGACTGCCTTCTGAGTAACTGGAACCACAGGTGCTTGCCACCATATCCGATGGCAATTTTTAAATTTATTGTAGAGACAAGGTCTGGCCAAGTAGCCCAGGCTGGTCTCAAACCCTTGGGCTCAGGCAGTCCTTTCACCTCCACCTCCCAAGGTGCTGGTGTTGTAGGCATGAGCTACCATGTCCGGCCCTTTTTAAAGGATATATGTAATATTGGTGCAGATTGCCACCAATGGCATCTTAGATTTGATGAAAGACTAAACTGTTTCTTTAGTTTAGCCTGCTTTGAGGTCAAACCCATTTGCAACTTACATTTTGTTATTGTAATTGACACATTTTAAGAGCATCACAATGATTCTGACATTTGTTAATAGTGTCTCCCTTAAGATGTTATTTACTGCTTTTATGTACCAGATAGAATACTAAGGATTTTACTTTTATCATCTTATAAACTCCACCACAATTGTATGAGTTAGGTGATACCCTCAACTGAAGTTTAGAGACAGAAGGTCACTTGTCCGTGGTCACATAGTTTGTATTTAAATGGTAGAAGTAAGTCCAGGCATAGTGACTCACTCCTATAATCCCAGCACTTTGGGAGGCCAAGGCAGAAGGGTTGCTTGAGCCCAGGAGTTTGAGACCAGCCTGGGCAATGTAGAAAGACCTTGTCTCTACAAAAAAAATTTAAAAATTAGTCATTTGTGGTGGTATATGCCTGTAGTTCCTGTTATTCAGGAGACTGAGCTGGAAAGATTGCCTGAGCCCAGGAGATGGAGGCTGTGGTGAGCTTGATTGTACCCCTGTACTCGAGCCAGGGAGAGTAAGACCCTGGCTAAAAAAAAAAAATAGTAGAAGTAAACTCTTCTGCTTCCAGTGCTTTTTTGCCTTTAGCATTCACAACTTTATACTGCATTCCTTAAAAAGCAAGTTTCCTGACAGGCAAATCTTAGATCTTAGAAATCTCAATTTAAAAGTTTTATTTTGTTTTTATTTACTTTCTTGTACTTTAAAAAGTAGCTTTCTAGGAAGCATTCACTGTCCATTTTGCTCCTAGGAAAAGGTAATCAAAATATATATATGGTTGTAGGATTTAGTAATTGTAATTTATTTCTGCAGAAGAGTCAGAAGTTCACCCTGTATTATGCTTTCTTTGCAAGGAAAGCAGATTTCTAGTAGATCATTTATGAATCAATATTAGCATTGACTTGCTTAACGTGTTTGCTAAGATTAAGATATAATTTGATTTTATAATATCGAATCAGTCCTTTTAGAAGTAGATCAAAGCAGAACATTTATTGGGAGTGGAATGAGAGTTATCAACTGATTCAGGCATCTGGGCAGGAACTTTATCAACATGTGGCCAAACAGAACCAACTAAAGATATCGGGGTTAGTCTTACGCTGGGAGTCTATCTTCACATTAGAAAAAGAATATAAAGGCAGCAGGAGTCTCAGTGACAGCCTTCATCAGATCTGTTTCTTAATTCACACTGTTTCAGTTTGGTTGAGTATGGACTTTATATTTGGTGCACAGCTGTCTTCTTGAGGTAACAGCTCACTGTCACCCCGGGGAATTCTTTTTGTCTTTCTCCTATAATGATACCTTATTTCCTTCCTTCCTTTTTTTTTTTTTTAATTTTCAGACGCTTCATGAGAAAAGGATAAATAGGAGACAATTTTTTTTGACACTTTACGTATTGGAAAATGTTTGTAATCAACAAACTTAAATGATAGTTTAGCTGAGTTTCTATGTTGGAAATAGTTTTTCTTTAGAAATTTGGAAACCCTGCTTCATTTTTTTTTTTTTTTAGTAGCCTGCTTTGAGGGTTTTTTCCT
>NW_007255948.1:53769-56092 GCF_000164805.1 Carlito syrichta | reverse complement strand
GTTTTTTCCTTTGTTTTTTTGTTTTGTTTTGTTTTGTTTTTTGAGTTGGAGTCTCATTCTGTCGCCCAGACTGGAGTGCAGTGGCCGCTCCCGGCCACCGTAGCCTCGACCTGCTGGGCTCCGGCAATCCTTCCGCCTCAGCTTTCCAAGTAGCCAGAATTACAGGCATGTGCTACCACGCCTGGCTGATATTTTGATTTATTGTAGAGATGAGGTCTCGCTGCCCAGGCGGGTCTCAAACCCGCGGGCTCAGGTAATCCACTCACCTCAGCCTCCCAAAGGCGCGGGATTACAGACTGAGCCACCGAGCCCGGCTTGCTTTGAGGTTTTTAAGTAGCTGTTTTGGGGTTTAATTTATATATTATAAAATTCACCCATTTTATTTCCTGAATATTATTTTTTATAGTATGCTATTCTTGTTTCACAGATGTAGTATCCTCTCTTAGCTCCCTGTGGCATAATTTATTTTGAAGTTCTTCTTGTACATGCTTATGTGTCCCTCAACTTCCTTTTTGTTTGTTTTGATCTTTGTCTTCCATTTTGGAAGCTTTCATCGGATATCTAGTATTCTTGATTATTCATGATTCAGTGGGAGTCTTAAAACATTGACTGAAAGCTCTGAATGCATGGATGGGGTTTACTGACTCTGAGCTTCTTCACAGGGTGATTTCAGTGGGCTGAAGCTAGAGAATCTACCATGTTAGGCTGTTTAATCTTTTCTAGAGAATAAACCTCCAGCTTTATGCAAGAATGAAGATGGGGCAGCTGTTCATCAATGTAAAGCTAGACAGGGAATCTAGGATTCTACCTGCTTCTCAAACTGCTTTGCTCTTTATTTTTCTGTACCACTCCCATCTTTTAATCACTAGTTTCAGAGGTACCTCACACTGCCATTTCTTGTGCCTTTTGAAGCCTCAGTTATACTACCCAACACACCTGACTTGCGATTTAATTTTCTTTGGTATACTACAACAGTTACAACTTGCCCACTTGCTTTTCATCTTTCAAGATGTTATTGTATTTCTTATTCTATTCTCCCTTTCTAGGACTTTGGTTTTAAATTCATAGTTATAGTGGAGTTTGGTAAAAGAATAAAATGAGGTACTCATAGTTAATCTTCCATCTTAACTCGAAATCTGTTCTTAATTTAGGACGGGGGCTTTAATCTGGCTCATCTCTAAATTCTAACCCATAAGGGGATCTGTGATATAGTAGATACATAATAAATGTTGGAATGGATGATTAAGTCTAATTTCACATCTGTATTAGTTATCTATCACTGCATATCAAGTTATCCCAAAACTTAGTGACCCAAAACAGCAGTAAACACTGTCTCACACATGAATTAGGAATCAGGAGTATCTTAGATAACTGGTTCTGGTTCTGGGCATCTCATGAGGCTAAATTCATCTCAAGTCCTTAGAGGGGCTAGGAGACTGACTCACTTTCCAGGATGACTTACTTAATTGATAACAACTTACTTCTGGAAGGCTTAGTTTTAGTTCCTTGCTTGTGGACCTCTCTATAGGGTTAGGTAAGTGTCCTTACAACATTGTGGCTAACTTCCTCCAGAGTGAGCAGTCTATGAGAGAGCAAGGCTGAAGCTGTAATAAAATTAAGACCTAACATTGAAAGTTACATTCTGCCATTTTTATAGTATCCCCTTGATTACACAAGTTAGTTATATTCAATATGAGAGAGGACTACACAAAGCTGTGAATCCCATAAGTCAAGACTCACTGGAGGACATCTTGGAGGCTTGCTACCACAGTTTCTGATTTAAGCTAGAAATAAAAGAGCAGATTAAACCCAAGATAAGTAGAAGGTAAGAAATAAAGATAAGAGAAAAATTAACTGAATAAAAAGCAATTAGGACAGAATTAATGAAGCCAACGGTTGGTTCTTTTTTTCTCTCTCTCTTTTAATTTTTATTTTAAAATTGTGGGGTACAATTCAACTGTTGGTTCTTTTTTTTTTTTTTTGAGTTGCAGTCTCACTCTGTCACCCAGACTGGAGTACAGTGGCCGCTCCCGGCCACCCCAGCCTCAACCTGCTGGGCTCCGGCGAGCCTTCTGCCACAGCCTTCCGAGTAGCCGGAATTACAGGCATGCGCTACCACGCCCGGCTGATTTTTTGATTTATTGTAGAGATGAGGTCTCGCTGCCCAGGCGGGTCTCGAACCCTCAGGCTCAGGCAGTCCACTCACCTCAGCCTCCCAAAGGCGGTTCTTTAAGAAAAAAAAGTTAGCCGGGCGTGGTAGCGCGTGCCTGTAGTTCCGGCTACTTGGAAGGCTGAGGCAGAAGGATCACCGGAGCCCAGCAGG
>NW_007255948.1:2536-53749 GCF_000164805.1 Carlito syrichta | reverse complement strand
GGTCGAGGCTGTGGTGGCCGGGAGCGGCCACTGCACTCCAGTCTGGGCGACAGAGTGAGACTCCAACTCAAAAAAAGAAAAAGAAAAAGAAAAAAAAGTTAATCAGGCTGGGCACGGTGGCTCACACCTGTAATCCAAGCACTTTGGGAAACTGAGGTGGGAGGATTACTGGAACCCAGGGTTTAAGACTAGCCTGGGCAATGTAGTGAGCCTCCTTTCTACAAAAAATCAAAAAAATTAGCCAGACATGGTGGCCCATACCTGTAGTCTCAGCTTCTTAGGAGAAGCTGAGCCCAGTAGGTCAAGGCTACGGTGAGATGTGATCGTGCCACTGCACTCCAGCTGGTCAAAAAATGAGACCGCCGCCAAAAAAAATTAAAAATTAATCAAATTAATAAACTCCTAGCAAGACTGATAAAAAAAATGGGGAAAAAAATTACCAGTGCCAGGAATGAAAGAGGGAGGATCACTAAAGATCCATCAGAATTGAAAAGTTACTAAGGAATGTTATGAATATCTTTATGCCAATTAATTTAATAAGTTAGATGAAACAAGCTCCTTGACAAGCACAATTTTACCAAAACCTGCTCAAAAAAGAAATCTGAATACACTGTTGTCAAAGAAATTGAATTCATAATCCCTTCTCACAACTCCAGTCCCAAATGATTTCACTGGCAAATTTTCTCTGATGCTTAAAGAAAAAATAATATCAGTCTTTCACATACTATTTCAGGAAACAGAAGAGGAATAAAAGCTCCCTAGTTCATTTTTTGAGACTAGTACACTTGATACTGATATCTGACAAAACCAGTATAACTCTCTCAAGAGAGAGGAAAATCATTTGACACATTTTAGCATAGCCATGATAAAAATGTGCAACAAATTAACAATAAAAGGAAACTTTTTTTAACTGATAAAAGCACCTAGAAGAGCATATAAGTATCATAATATTTACACTGTATGGTGAAAAGATAGAATACTTTTGCCCCAAAATTAAGAACAAGGCAAGGATACTTGCTCTCACTATTTCTATTTAATATCAATACTGGAGGTCCTAGCCAATGGCAAAGCAAGAAAAAGAAATAAAAGGCATAATATTATATAAAACGAATAAATCTGTTTGCAGAAGACATAATAGTCTACATACAAAATTATAAGGAATCTATCAAAAAGACCCTATTAGAATTAATAGATAAATTTAACAAGGATACAGGATACTAGTTCCATATACAAGAATAGAATACTAGCAGTATAACAAGAAAAAATAACAGCTGTCAGCAATTAGAAAAATGAAAAAAATTAGATACCATTTATAACTACATCAAAAAACATGTAACATTTAAAATAAATTTAAAGAAAGATGTTCAAGGCCTCTACACTGAAGGCTACAAAGCATTACTGAGAAGGTAAGGATGATATAAATAAGGAAGTATGTCATGTTCTTGGACCAGAAGGCTCAAACTGTTAAAATATCCATTCTCCCCAAATTGATCTATAAACTCAACACCATTGTTTTATAAACTCACATGATAAACTCAACATAATAGAACTCCTGTCAGGCTTTATATGTGTATATATAATCTGACAGACTGATTCTAACATTTATATGGAAATGCAAAGAACCTAGCATTTTGAATCACCAAAACCTTTTGAAGAAGTTGGGGAGGAGTTATACTACCTGATTTCAAGACATACTATAAAGGTTCTGTAATCAAAACAGTGATATTAGGGTAAAGATAGTCAAGTTACAAAATGGCTACAACAGTAGACCTATTCATGTGGTTGGTAAATTTTTTACAAAGGAGCCAACATAATCCAGTGGAAAAAAGGATAGCCTTTTCAATAAATGATGTAGAACAACTGAATATTTGTATGAAAATAATAAACAATAACCTCTACTTCACACCATACACAACATTTAATTCAAAGTATATCACAGCTAAGGCATTAAAAGTAGGAAATTTTTAGGAGAAAATGGAAAAAATATTTGTGATCTTGGAGGAAGCAAAGATTTCTTAATAAATTGGAAATGATCTCAATTAAAACCCTCTCCTCTTAAGAACACCATTAAGAAAATGAAGTGTCTGGGAGAACACATTTGCAAAACATATATGAGAGCAAGCTTTCTATCCAGAATATATGAAAATTTTATATAAATCTGTAAGAAACAGAAAAAAAGTGGTCAAAAGCAGATACTCCACAAAAGAATATATGTGAATGGTCAATAAGCACTTGAAAACATCCTAACTATCATTGGTCATTCAGGAAATGCAAAAAAGAACCATAGTGAGATACCACTCATAACCCACTATTTTGGCTAAATTTAAAAGACTGACAAATAACAAATGTTGACAGGGACATGGAGCAACTGGAAATGGTAGGTGTATAAAATGGTACTACCACTTTGAAAAGTAGTTTGGCAATTGCTTTTAAAGTTAAATACAGATAGTCCTCAACTTATAATGGTTCCACTTACAAGTTTTCAACTTCATGATGATGTGAAAGCAATACACATTCCATAGAAACCATATTTAGAAGTTTGGTATTTTCCTTAGCTGGCAATATGCAGTACAATATTCTCTGCAGTGTTAGCCGGCAGTGAACTGAAGCTCCTAGTCAACCACATGAACAGGAGAGTAAACAACTGATATTTTACAGTGTACTATGTTGCCAGATGATTTTGCCCAGTTGTAGACTAATATAAATGTCTAATGAGAGCATTTTAGGTGAGGTAGGCTAGGCTACCTTTGATGTTTGGCAGGTTAGATGTATTATATACATTTTCAACTTATGATATTTTCAATTTACAGTGTATTTATCGGGATGTAACCCCATCACAAGTTGAGAAGCATTTGTATTCTCCTGCTGTATAGCCCACTAATTCTACTCCTAGATCTTTACCCAAGAGACATATATGTCCATATAAAGATTTGTGTGCATATGTTTGATGTTCATAGTAACTAGAAACTGGAAATCACTCAAATGGCTAACAAGAGGTGAAGGGAGAAACAAATTGTGATCTGTTCATTCAATGGAATACTACCCAGCAATTATAAACAATATACTAATTCATACAATAGTATGGATGAACCTCAACTAATTAAGATGTCTAAAAGAAAACAAACCCAAAATGGCCTGTACAGTATAATCCCATTTATATAAAATTCTGGAAAAAGTTACTCTGTTGGGAAAGAAATCAGGTAAATTATTGCTTGGGCAGATGTGGAAGGAAGAGGAGCAGGAAAACACTTTTTGGAGGAATAGAAATGTTCGGTCTTAATCAGGGTGATAATAGCATAGATGTATATATTTGTCAAAATTATTGAACTTAAAATGTATTTTATTATATGTAAGTTATATTTCAAAACAATTTTTAAAAAAATAAGATATCTCAGCACACGCACCAGAATGGCTAAAATTGAAGTCTGACAATACTAACAATTGGTAAAATTTTTGGCACAACAGTGACTCTTATAAACTACTTGTGAGATCTGTTATTAAACCATTGTGGAAGAGTTTGGCATTACCTGTGAAAATTAGAGCTACACGTCTCACATGACTCAGCAATTCCATTGGAGATGTAGAAAATCCTTCTAGAGAAATTTATCTGTAAGTACACACTTCAAAAAGATATATATAAGGATGTAGAAATATTAATAGTAGCCAAAGAAAAGTACCAACACAAGCATTCATCAGCATTAGAGTGAATAAATTGTATATTTCTTTAATAGAGTTTTTTTGTTTTGTTTTGTTTTGAGTTGGAGTCTCACTGTCACCCAGACTGGAGTGCAGTGGCACACTCCTGGCCACTGCAGCCTAAGCCTACTGGGCTCTGGCGATCCTTCCACCTCAGCCTTCCAAGTTGCTAGAACTACAGGCGCCCACTACCACGCCCGGCTAATTTTTGATTTATTGGCGAGACCTTGTCTCGCCAAGTTGCCCAAGCGGATTTCGAACCCGCAGGCTCAGGTAATCCACTCACCTTGGCCTCCCAAGGCGTGGGATTACAGGCTGAGCCACCAAGCCTGTCCAATTTTTTTCTTAAGACAGGGTCCATTCTGTCACCCAGGTTGGAGTGCAGTGGAGCCTTCATGGTTCACTGTAACTTTGCCCTCCTGAACTCAAATGATCCTCCCAACTCAACCTTCCTAGTAGCTGAGATTACAGGCATGCACCACCACACCCAGCTAATTTTTATTTTTATTTTTTCTTAGAGACAAGTTCTCATTTTGTTGTCCAGGTTGGTCTCAAACTCCTGGGCTCAAGTGATCCTCCTTCCTTGGCCTCCCAAAGTGCTAGGATTAAAGGCATGAGGCACCACACCTGGCCAGATTTATTACTTTCTGATGTGTCCTAAGGGAGAAATTTTTAGTTTTGGCAGAGTAAAAAGCAGATTTAGTAATCCTAATCTCTTCATCATAGAACATTCTTCCATACAACTTCTTCAAGAAGTTAGTTTACATTAACAAAATGATTATGCCTCAAATTAAAGCCTCAGTAGATTGATGAGCAAATGACATGAGAAGACAATTCTTCAAAAATGAGAAAAAAGCTCAATAGAAATCCTACCATGGGGTGGGTGTGGTGGCTCACGCCTACAATGCCTGTACTTTGGCCGGCTGAGGTGAGAGGATTGCCTGTGCCCACAGGTTCAAGACCAACCTGGGCAACTTGACGAGACCTCATCTCTACAATAAATTTTTTAAAAATTAGCCAGACGTGGTGGCACTTGCCTGTAGTTCCAGCTACTTGAAAGACTGAGGCAGAAGGATCACCTGAGGCCAGCAGGTCGAGGCTGTGGTGGCCTTGAGTGTGCCCCTGCACTCCAACCTGGACAACAGAGTGAGACTCTGACTCAAAAAAAACAAAGAAAGAAAGAAAGAGATCCTACGTTGTTCTAGGCACAAGTAGGGTACCTTGCATTGAATTTTTACCCCAATGCTATGAGTAATAGGTATTTTTCTAATTTTATAGACAAATAAATAGAAGCTCAGAGAATTCATAACAAATAGACTTTGGCCTAGGATTAAAATCTTAAATCTGTTTCATTTCCAAGCCTATCTTTTTTCATTATTCTAACACTGCTACCCACGAAAAGAAGAAAATAAACTTGGTTAAAAAAACAAACAAGGCCGGGTTTATTGACTCATGCCTATAATCCCAGCACTTTGGGAGGTAGGGGCGAGAGGGTTGCCTGAGCTCAGGGATTTGAGACCAGCCTGGGCAACTTGGCAAGACTTTGTCTCTACAGTAAAATAAAAAAATAAGCCCAGTGTGATGGCGTGGACCTGTAGTTCTAGCTACTTGGAAGACTCAGGGAGAAGGATCACCTGAGTCCAGCAGGTCAAGACTACAGTGGCCATGCGCTCGCCACTGCACTACAGCCTGGGCGACAGAGTGAAACTCAAACAAACAAACATGCAATAGTTAATAAGTGGGAAAAAATTAAGGAACTAATTTCTAGTAGGAACAAAATTTTTTATCAGTTATTTATGAATAAATCTAATAAAAGATACATGAGTTTTAGGGTATAACAAAACCTTAATGAAGTTTAAATGATCTTAATAAATTTAGAGATATACTATATTTATGAATTGAAAGATTATCCACTGGTATTCTGGACATCTAAATTTCTTTTCCCTGATGGTATTTATCTAGATATTGGCTGTCTACGTATTTAATAATATCTTATTTTCCCCTAAACACCTCTGTACTTTATTTCTCAATTTTATTTATCTTAATTCCAGTGCCTGCCCATTAATTTTAATTACATGAATATACTACAAATAATCCATTCTGTTGATGGATATTTAGGTTGTTTTCATTCTTTTTATTCTCACATGCAATGCTTCAATACATATGCAAGCATTCCTATTCGTGTCTCCTTTTGTGGATATAGAATTTCCCTAGAGTATATATTCCAGTATAGTGGAGTTGCTGGGTTGAATATTATGCACATCTTCCAGTTTTGTATACATTGCTATTTGTTCTTCCTAAGTGACTTTATCAGTTTATACTCCAAGAGTCTGAGAGCTACCATTTGTTTATTGTCAGTTTGTGTTACTGGTCTTAAAATTTTGTCTAGTCTTGATTGGTATCAAATAGTAGGTTGGTACAGTTTTTTATATATAGTTCCTTAATTATAAATATGATAATTAGTGAAATTTTGTTTTTTGCCATTTAGATTTTCTATGGAACATTTGTTTATATTCATTACCACTTTTTGTTGTTTTATCTTGATTTATAGAAACTTTTCATATTCTAGATGCTAATCATTTTTTAAACTTACTGTGCATATCCTCTACCAATCTATAGCTTTTTTTCCTTAAGTTTTGTCTATGGAGTCTTTTTCTCATAGTTTTTACAGTTTATATTGTTTATATCATATTTAAGATATTCTTTCTTATCACTAAGATCATAAAGTTACTCTACATTTTCTAATAGTTTATTTTCCTTTCCATATTTAGTTTTCTGAATAGAAATTTGTTTATGTATATAGTAATAAGGTAAGCTTTTAGATCTGTTCTGCTGGCCTATGTGGCTATCCCTCACAGTCTCTTGATTTGAATAGGATTATGACAAATCTTATGATAGGGCAGACCTTATTCTGAACTGCCATGTCTATTCTTGTTTCATTGCTCTTTCATGTTGATTATAGTATCAGCATCTTAAGTTCCAAGAGGAGAGAGTTTTACATCCTATTGGTATTTTGACTGAAACTGTTTTGAATTTGCAGATTAATTTGGGGATAATTTATATGAGTAAGGTATATTACTTCACTTATTTGCTCTTCTAAAATATCTTCAATAAAAGTAATAACTATTACTTCTATAGGTCTTACACATATTTCGTTTAGTTTTCATCCCAAGAGTCTTGTTTTTTGTTATGACTGTAAGCAGTATCTTTTTTAAATTACATTTTAAATTGTTAGTATATTAGAATATAATTTACTTTTGTACATTGACCCTAAATCTAGCAACATTGCTGAATTACTATTAATTATGTGATTTGTCCAGAATTTATTGGGTTTTCTATATTCACAGTCAATATTGTGAAGCATAATAATTTTGTTTCTACCTTTCCAACCTTTTCACCTTTAATTTTTCTTTATTTGCTTTAGTATACTAGCTAAGACTTCTATAAAATGAAGTTGAATTTACCACAGAGGTTTGGTAGATAACGTTTATCAGATTAAGGAATCTCCCTTCTAGTCCTGGTATAGTAAGAATATTTGCTATAGTACTGAATTTTATCAGATGGTTTGAGGGGGCCATTATCTCTGAAAATGATTATATTCTTCCTTTAATGTGTGAAGTTAGACTATTAATAGTTTTTTTTTTTTTTTTGAGTTGGAGTCTCACTCTGTCACCCAGACTGGAGTGCAGTGGCATGCCGCCGGCCACCGCAGCCTCAACCTGCTGGGCTCTGGCGATCCTTCCACCTCAGCCTTCCAAGTAGCTGGAACTACAAGCGCGTGCTACCACACCGGCTAATTTTTTTAATTTATTGTAGAGATGAGGTCTCACCAAGTGCCCAGGTGGGTCTCGAACCCACAGGCTCAGGCAGTCCACTCACCTCAGCCTCCCAAAGCACGGGATTACAGGCTGAGCCACCGAGCCTGGCTTATTAATAGATTTTTTTAAATATTAAATGTAAACACTATTTGTTCAATACTAACTAGCTAATTTGTCAAAGGGAGAAAGGAATAAAATACATTGATGCAGATTTATTAAACATTAAACTTCAACCATGGGGCAAAAAGCAGATCGTTGATCACTGAAATATACTTTTAATGCAAAGCCGTATTTGCTCATTTCAACCCATCCTTTAGAAGAGCTTTTTTTAACTTTAATTTAGATTTAATTTTTACTGAATGTTTACCTTCCTGTAGAAAAGATGGTAAACAGCAAAATGATTAGAAGTGTGATGGGATAAACAGTTAGGGAAAAATAGTAGAAAAGCATCAGGAGAAATAATCCAAGCATGTTTGTTTAGTAGTTATAACCCATAATGAAACATTAGTTTTGATTGCTAGTATTTTAGTAATCCAATGAAGAAAAGTCACCTGTAGGATGAAAGGAAATTCAAAATGATCACATTATTCACCATATATTTGTTTTCCATTCTCCACTTCTTGAAAATTAATTGAGATCTAAGCTGGGTGTAGTTGCTCCCACCTGTAATCCCAATACTTTGAGAGACTGAAGCAAGGAGGATCATTTGAGGCTAGGAGTTCAAGACTAGCCTGGGCATCATAGCAAGACCCCCTTCTCTACAAAAAAATTTTAAAATATAGCTGAGCATGGTGGTATATACCTATAGTCCTAGCTACTCGGGAGGCTGAAGCAGGAGAATCACTTGAGCCCAGGAATTCAAGGCTGTAGTATGCTATGCTCTCACCACTGCATTCCAGCCTGAGTGACAGAGCAAGACCCCCATCTCTTTAAAAATAAATTTTGTGACCGGGCTCGGTGTCCCAGCCTGTAATCTCAGCACTTTGGGAGGCCAAGGCAAATGGATTGCCTGAGCCCACGGGTTCAAGACCAGCCCAGGCAACTTGGCGAGACCTCATCTCTACAATAAAAAAAAAGTTAACCAGGCATGGTAGTGTGTGCCTGTAATTCCAGCTACTTGGAAGGCTGAGGCGGAAGGATCGCCAGAGCCCAGCAGGTCAATGCTGGTATGGCCGTGAGTATGCCACTGCACTCCAACTTGGGTGACAGAGTGAGACTCCAACTCAAAAATAAATAAATAAATAAAAATAAAAGATAAATTTTGTTTAAGCCAGATCAATATGTGCTTAAGAACTTAAATAATATGAGCATATAACTTAAATTTGGTATGTATCCTGCCAGCCTTTCTTTTTATGCACAACAATAAATTCTTATATTTTTCAATAGAAGAACACACTGTACACATTTTTAAAACTACTGTGGTTTTGAATAAGATATCCAGAATACTATTACAGTCTTACCAGTCTCTTTCTCTTTTTAAATCAGTTAGAAACTGGAAGTGTTTCTAAAGTTTATTTGAATGGAAGAAAGTTAGCAATGAGTATTGATTTCTCTTAATTCTTTCCCAGAATTACTGGGAAAGTACTAAGAAGTAGTCATGAATGTGTACCCAAAAAGCTAGATAGGTAGATAGACAGACAGACAGACAGACATAGATGTTCATTGGAATATTGTTTGTAACAGTAAAAAAATAAAACAGCATAAATGTCTGGGTACAGTAACTCACACCTGTAATCCCAGCACTCTGGGAGGCCAAGACACGAGAATCACTTGAGCCCAGGAGTTTGAGACTAGCCTTGGCAACAGCGATACGTTTTCTCTACAAAAAATAAAAATTAAATTAGTTGGGTATGGTGGCACATGCCTGTAGTCCCAACTACCTGAGTGACTGAGGCAAAAGGATCACCTGAGCCCAGCAGGTATGTGGGGAGCCGTGGTTGTGCCACTGCACTCTAGCCTGGGCAACAGAGTGAGATCCCGAATCAACAGCAACAACATAGCTATCCATTAGGGATTAGGGACATTCATAATATGAAATATCCTGCAACTGTGAAAAAGAATGATATAGTTCCATACAGATTTATCTCTAAGATGGGCCGGGCATAGTGTTAGAATCATGTAATTCTAACACTGTAGGAGGTTGAGGCAGAAGGATCACTTGTGGCCAGAAACTCAAGACTGATCTGGGCAGCATAGCAGGGCTCTAAATTAGCTCTGTGTAAGAAAAAAAAAGTCCAGAATAGTGTTTCTAATATTTTACCATTTGTGTTCTTTTTTGTTTGGAGAGGAAGGGAGTACATATTTACTTATGTACTCATGCTATGGAGTAACATGTAGCCACAAAAAAGTATACTGATCTGAAAGATCTCTAAGCTATGTTGTTAATTTTTAAAATAATGATAAGTTTTAGAACATTTGTTATCTGATCTCATCTTTAAAAAATTATACCTGCCTTTTTATCTACGTAAGAATATAGTAAAAGCAGAGCATGTATACACACCTAACTACTAACAATTGCTAATTCTTAGAGGTACATTGAAAGGGGGAAGGTTCGGATGGGAGACAGTCTTTACTCTGTATATGTCTGTATTTGATGTTTTTATGATGAAACTTTATTCATATATTATTTCTGCAATAAAGAGGAGAAAGCAATATGTGCTTGCTATAAAAATTTAAGTTTAAAAATAAAAAAATCTTAAAAATACTCACATAATCTCATCACCCACATGTATTCTGCGGTAACTACTGTTAAAGCCTTAATAAATATCCTTGCAGAGGTGAGGGACATTTTTGTTTTTGTTTTGTTTTTTGAGTTGGAGTCTTAGTCTGTCACCCAGAGTGGAGTGCAATGGCACACTCCCAGCCACCACAACCTCGACCTGCTGTGCTCCAGTGATCCTTCCACCTCAGCCTTCCAAGTATCCGGAACTACAGGCACACGCTACCACGTCCAGCTAATTTTTTTATTTATTTATTGTAGAGACGAGGTCTTGCCAAGTTGCCTGGGTGGGTCTTGAACCCATGGGCTCAGGCAGTCCACTCGCCTCGGCCTCCCAAAGTTCTGGGATTATAGGCTGAGCCACCAAGCTCGGCCAAGGTGAGGGACATTTTATGGAGGATATTTAATCCTAACCAAGGAGAGCAAGAGAAAGAGCACCACATTAAAAGTTTACACTTCACTTGGCCAGGCACGGTGGGTCACACCTATAATCTCAGCATTTTGGGAGGCCAAGGTGAGAGGATTGCCTGAGCCCATGGGTTCAAGAACAGCCTGGGCTACTTGGTGAGACCTCATGTCTACAGTAAATCAAAAAATTAGCCAGGTGGTGATACATGCCTGTGGTTCCAGCTCCTTGGAAGGCTGAGGTGGAAGGATCGCCTGAGCCCAGCATGTCAAGGCTGAGGTGACCGTGAGCGTGCCACTGCACTCCAGCCTGGGCAACAAAGTGAGACTCTGACTCAAAAAAAAAAAATTTACACTTCACTCAAAAGACAGTGGGTATGTTTTTTTGAGTAGAAAAATAACATGATAGCCTGTAGCTTATTGCTTAATGTTAATACTTTTCAACGTATCCCCAGTGCCTTTATAACGTAATAACCATCAATAAGTTTAAAAAATGAGTGATGGTGATCTACTAACCATTGGTAAAGCTCTTCTAGTTCCAAAACCTAAGGTTAAGAAATCATGCTAGTTGCTTGTTTAAAATGCCACCAACTTGGCTAGGTATGGTGGATCATACCTGCAATCCCAACACTTTAGAAGGCTGAGGCTGGAGGATTGCTTGAGTTCAGGAGTTCACGACCAGCCCACGCAACATAGTGAGACCTCTTTTCTATAAAAAAATCAAAATATAGCTGGAAGCCGGGCTCGGTGGCTCAGCCTGTAATCCCGCGCCTTTGGGAGGCTGAGGTGAGTGGATTGCCTGAGCCCGCGGGTTCGAGACCCGCCTGGGCAGCGAGACCTCATCTCTACAATAAATCAAAAAATCAGCCGGGCGTGGTAGCACATGCCTGTAATTCCAGCTACTTGGAAGGCTGAGGCAGAAGGATCGCCAGAGCCCAGCAGGTCGAGGCTGCGGTGGCCAGAAGCAGCCACTGAGCTCCAGTCTGGGCAACAGAGTGAGACTCCAACTCAAAAAAAAAAAAAAAAAAAATATATATATATATATATATATATATATATATATATATATATATAAAAGCTGGAGGTGGAGGCTTCAGTGAGCCATGTTCATGCTACTGCATTCCAGCCTGGGTTACAGAGTGAGACTCCAGCAATAAACAAACAAGTAAATAAATAAAATTTAAAACTACAAACTGTAGCTCAGTAATATTGGGCCAGGTACCCCTTGATATTTCTATCTGTAGCTTGAATTAGCATCAACAACATTTAATACCACTGTCTCCTCAAATCATTATAATACAGGAAATTCTCTTACCAGAATAAACAGTCTGGGGTGGCATAGAAAGCCTTGTTTAGGCCATAGCTTTACTAGAGACTGGTGTGACCATGTGCTCTTTGAGCTATGACTGCTGCCTTGTTTCCTGAACTTTGACCCCTTTCCTACCTTGGGGAGGTGAATCACTCTCTCTTTCTCTCTCTCTCATTTACTTTCTAAATAAACTATTTTTTCTAATCTTTAAAAAACAAAAAGCCTTGTTTAACAAAATAATACTTAACCTTAACTGGGCACAGTGGCGTACGCTTGTAATCCCAGCTACTTGGGTGCCTAAGGCAGGAGTTTCACTTGAGCCCAGGAGTCCAGGATCAATCTGGGCAACATAGTGTGACCCTGTTTTTAAAAAGAAAAAAATAAAAAGAAATTAGTGGGGTGTGGCAGTGCATGCCCATGATCCCAGCAGTCAGGCTGAGGCAGGATGATCACATGAGACTGGGAATTCAAAGCTGCAGTGAACTGTGATCTCACCACCGGACTCTAATCTGGACTACACAACAGGACCCTGTTTCTTACACACACACACACACACACACACACACACACACACACACGAATACCTAGCCTTCTCATCTGGACTACACAACAGGACCCTGTTTCTTACACACACACACACACGAATACCTAGCCTTCTCATCTGCCAAGGGACTCTGGCCTTCTTCATCTGGACTACACAGCAGGACCCTGTTTCTTACACACACACACACACACACACACACACACACACACACACACACACACACACACACACACGAATACCTAGCCTTCTCATCTGCCAAGGGACTCTGGCCTTCTTTGTCTCCTACAAGCCTTGTCTCCTACCTAGAACACTTCTCTATACACATAGTAAGAGAAAGGAATGATTCATTTACCCAGGACAAAAGAGATAGATTATAAAAACTGTAGTATTTGGCCTTTCTGTTCTTGTGCCTCAGAGGTCTCATGGAAACTGCTTAATTTTGGAAATTTATATATATATGCACAAAAAATGTACATAAGGGATCATTTAAACTCTGTAGATAATTATCATGGAGCCTTTGATGAAGTTTTTGGATTTTTAGGGAAACATTAATTTGTATTATTTGTGTTTTTCTTCTTAGTTTCTGCCACTGCCTTCTACAAAGCACAACCTGTAATTCAGTTCATGTGTGAAGTTCTTGACATTCATAATATTGATGAGCAACCAAGACCTCTGACTGATTCTCATCGGGTAAAATTTACCAAAGAGATAAAAGGTGAATTAATTAGCCTTTAGAACAACAACTATGAAATGCATGAGTATAACAACCTTTTATTAAAATTTTTAAATAATTAAAATCTATTCATGTAACATCACCAGTAAAAATAAAGATTGATTATAAAATGTTACATTAAATTCATTACTATACCATTTTAGTTAAGTAGTGTTTGAATGAAAGAAATGCCAATTAATGGAATTAATATCAATATGTGTTAATTTTTTAATATCTTCCCATACTAGCTAAAGGGAGAAGAGTATCTCATGGGAAAATGCTTTAATAATACTGTTAAAAGTAAAAGACTTATTCCAAAAATATTTGTTAGTTTAGAACCAGAATCACTTTTTGAACTAAGTCTAATATAATGGCTTCCTTATTTTCCTACAATGATAGTAGGCTTATTTGTTTTATTTATTTGAAAATTTATAAGTATGAGGCTGGCCTGTTTCATGTGTTGTTCTGGAGTTGTAATTTACTTATTTAATGCATGCTATAGAGTTGATTATTGATCTTGACTATTTTACTTAGTAGCTAAAATTTGTACTATGGTGTTGCATCATATGTACATTTAACTCATAAATTCATCTCTATATAGTCTCCCAAAAATAATGTTCAATTATAAAATGAACATTAATAATAATATTTTAATACTCTAAAATTTATATTTTATATATATTTACATTTATATGTACACATATGTACATTTCTATAATCATTTAATTATAACTATGCAGTTATGTTCAAACTCACATACATATACTGTACTTTATCAACAATTTAAGGGATGTTTTAGAGTAATTTTGGTTATGTACAAGTTTTGGCTTATTTATGACTTTAGAAACTAATCCTCATGTAAGATGTGACTCCACTGTATTTACTTTATTATGTAGACATGAAGAGAAATTAGATGCTCTCTAATCAGAATGAGTAGTAAGAATTCTATTTAAGTGTTAGATCTTAAATAGCCAGAAATATTTATGTTGTTTTTATCTTAAGATTTTACCTATTTGTTGCAGATAATTTTCAGCTTGTGGTTTGAATGAAGCATTCAAGTTTGTTCACTGAACATTTTTCAGTTCCCCAAATCAATTAGAGTAGCTGAATACATCCTGCTTGCTCCAGTATTCATTCATTCTTTGCCATTCAGTAACCAGGAGAGAGATGGTCATTGTAATAAAAAATTAAAAGGAGGAGCCTTCCTGCTTTGAAAATAAGCATTCATTTATCTCAAGTTATTTAAGTGCCAAAATAAGACACTATTAAATATAACTGTTTTTCAACCATACCATTGTCCTTTCATAATCTGTATTAACTGCACAGCTAGCATTGTCAGAAGGTTAGTGCATTACCTACATTAATATGTGATCATCTAAATGCCATGGTTTCCAGTGGAGTTGCTGCTTAGTTACCACCTCTGATATCATGAAGTCACTTACATTACTTTGCGGTAACTATGCAATCAACTCATATCACCACTCTATCACAGAAAATACAAGATGTACAGAACAAGGATTCAGCTGCTGCCCGAAGAGCATGGACTCGATCTTAACTTCAACTGCTCAGGGGCCCAAAGAAATGACTGAAAAAATGACTAGAAAGCATTATAAAGTTGATGTTATAGTGAAGGTAAAGCCAAGTTTATAGGTTAAATGTTTATTAAAGCCAAAAATTTATTTTGGTTGGATGGAGGGTTTGGGGAGGGACCTGGGCAGAGAATTATCTAGTCTACTTTTTAAAATTTCAACTTTTTGCTAGCCCCTGCATTTTGGTCTAATTCTTAGGTACTTATGATCTTAGGAGTAGAAAAATATGGGTTATAGCTAATTGATAGACTGATTATTTTTTTCTTCATTCCAAGTAAAGAAGGCTTTAGAAAAAGAAAGGCATTTTAAAGTACATCATGTATTCCTACTATAGTAATTCAAGAGAATCGGAGACTTGTGTTTTGTGCTGTATATATGGGCTTAATTTTTAGCCATCTTGAAGAATTTGATGGTAGCTGTTAAATATTGATACAAAGTATGCTACAATGAATAGATTTTCTTAGTATATTAATTTTATCCCAGTTGAATGTTTTTATTCATATTTAATCATAACTTTGGGGTGATTTCTTTTTCTAATAATTTGTGGCAGTTAAACAGCAGAAATATTGGGGGAGATGTATGGTAAACTACCATAAGTATATAAAAGTACCGGGTTATTTTTGGTAAAGCAACTTATTTTGTAAGCTTGTAAAACCTTATTAATAGTTTTTTAATTCAAGGGGAGAACTTGAAAACAAATTGCTAAGTGGTGCAAATAACAGAAATTTGTTTTAGATTTTTCTATTGTGTTTCCCCTAAATATGATATTTTTACATCTTAATTACCTCACTTTGTTGCCATTTTCTTACTTCTTTTGATAGTATTTTATTTTCTAGTCTCCATTATAATATAAAGGCATAGTAAATTCTCTAATTAATCTAAAATTTTAGTTTTATAAAGCTATAATAAAAACTTCCCATTGATTCAATGAGGAGTGCTTCTCAAGAAAAACAAACCTATACCCATCTGGTACAGGGATACTATGTCCATTTAACATCTTAATTTGCACTGATATGTCAAAAGAAAATATCATTTACTATGAGTGAACTTTGTGTTTGGTACTAGTTTTCTTATCTAATCAAACTTAGCAATTAGATAAGAAAATAAATTTTACTGTAGCAGGATTTCTCAACCTTGGCACTGTTGGCATTGTGGGCAGAATAATTCTTTGTTGGGACGGGAGTAGTGCTGTTCTGTGCATTATAAGATATCTCAGAGTATCCCTGG
The DNA here is from genome assembly GCF_000164805.1 of Carlito syrichta. NCBI lineage: Eukaryota > Metazoa > Chordata > Mammalia > Primates > Tarsiidae > Carlito > Carlito syrichta. The sequence goes on along the minus strand of NW_007255948.1, from coordinate 37,730 downwards.
CCTCTACCCAGTACATGCCAAATAGCACCCCTCCAGTTACAACAATCAAAAATGTCTCCAGGGCAAGCTCGGTGGCTCAGCCTGTAATCCCAGCACTTTGGGAGGCCAAGGTGAGTGAATTGCCTGAGTCTGTGGGTTCGAGACCAGCCTGGGCAACTTGGTGAGACCTCATCTCTACAATAAATTAAAAGATTAGTCGAGCATGGTGGTGCATGCCTGTAGTTCCAGCTACTTGGAAGGCAGAGTCGGAAGGATCGCCTAAGCCTAGCAGGTTGAGTCTGCGGTGACCGTGACCATGCTACTGCACTCCAGCCTGGGTGACAGAGTGAGACTCTAACTCAATTAAAAAAAAATGTCTCCAGACATTACCAAATGTCCTTTGGGAAGCCAAAATTGCCTCTGGATAAAAACCACTGCACTTATAGGAATCATAAACATAAAATGGAATTATTACAAAAAGTAATAACCTGTCAGGAAACTAAAAGTTGTCTTCCATCTATTACTTTTTGGCTTTTTATCATTTGGAGCATAGGCTAAACTTGAGAAATTGGAGGTGCTCTCTGTGTGACCAGTACCCACTGTGTATCTATTAACTCTTCTCTAGGTAGCTCCTAGACTACTGATCAGTACAGTAGTCACTAGCCACATGTAGCTATTTAAATTTAAATTAATTAAAATTTGATAAAATAAAACTTCAGTTTTTCAAGTACACTAACTACATTTCATGTGCTTGATAACATGTTACTAGTAATTACCATATTAGCACAGATGTAGAACTGTTATCTCAGAAAACTTTATTTGACAACACTGCTTAAGAAAATCCATTCCAAAGAATTTCAACCAATGATTTAAAACCCACTTATTCACTTTCCAGAACAGCCTGGAATCCTTGAACCCCTAAGTTCCACAAATAGACTGTAGCGATCCAGGAACTCCTAAAATCATGTGCTATATTATGTTCATATGCATTTTTTTGAGAGTTTGTTGCTTACATCACATTCTGAAAGGGGTCAATCACCCCATTAGAGGATAGGGATTACCTATTTTAGGAATTATTTTGGTTACATTTGATTTCCAACAGTCAATGTTATAAAAGAGCTGAGTTACTATATTATACTTAAATAAAATTGTCACTCCACTTCTGTTAAAAGTGCCTAGCATTTTTTTTTCTCCTGCCTTATTAATCTTGAAAGGCTTCCTTCTTGAGCTTTGTGAAATTTTGATCTTCATCAGTATGTGATGACTGGGCTAGTTAAACATCACATACTTTGAAGGTTATAGAATATCTTGAGAGTGACTTCAACTCCTCTTTCATTCCTCTTTCCCTCTCAGCATAAATACCTAAATTTTTATAAACAGGGTTTTTTATTAATAGAAAATTTTATCCCTCGATATATGGGCTTTGAAAATTTTTTAATGTGTAGAGCTTGATGGGGAATAGAAAAGGTGTTTAGTATTAGGTTTATCATGATTGTAACCATTATTTGTAATGTTACATATAAATTCCTGTGTTCATATCACATTGCCTGTATCATAAATTTTCTGTCTGTTCGGAATTGAGTTTTTATAATAGTGAACAGGCTTTATAAGTATAAATATTTTACATGTGACAGTTCTGTAACCTCCATCTTTTTTATTGGAAACAGGTTTGAAGGTTGAAGTGACTCATTGTGGAACAATGAGACGGAAATACCGTGTTTGTAATGTAACAAGAAGGCCTGCCAGTCATCAAACGTAAGAAAAGCTGGTGTTTGTCAGAGTAGTGATGATACAAGGCAGCTTGCTCTAGGTAGTGGGTTGGGAGTTTCTCTGGCTCATAATGTTGATAAGAGTTGTTCATGTGTACTTTTTTTCTCAGCTTTCCTTTGCAGTTAGAAAATGGCCAAACTGTGGAAAGAACAGTAGCGCAGTATTTCAGAGAAAAGTATACTCTTCAGCTGAAGTACCCCCACCTTCCCTGTCTGCAAGTGGGGCAGGAGCAGAAACATACCTACCTGCCACTAGAAGTAATGCCTTCATACTGTTAATTAATATCCTCTTGTTCATCATTCTGAAGGGGTCTTTTTGACTATAACTTACCTCATAGTCGACATTTATTTTGGAATTTGAACTGTTTTTTAACTTATTATAAATTGTCTGTAATGAAATAATGTAAGACAAATTCATCCATATTCTTACCATTCTGATATAACCATTGTTAGCATTTTGGCATACTGAATGCTTTTTATCTTATGAACATACTACTTAAGTATAATCATACTGAAAAGCATTTTTATTTACTACTTTTTTACTTAACATATTAAAAAGAAGTGGTTTAATGAAGTAGATTTTAAAATTTTATTTTCAATTGGCACTAAGTAAGAGCTAAAAAAAGACATCTAGTAAAAAACTTTTTTCTATTTATAGGTCTGTAATATTGTTGCAGGGCAACGATGTATCAAGAAGCTAACGGACAATCAGACTTCCACTATGATCAAGGCAACAGCAAGATCTGCACCAGATAGGCAAGAGGAAATTAGCAGATTGGTTAGTACTCTCCCCCAAAATGGAAATTTGAAACATATTAAGGTGAACCATTAAAGAGTTGTCCTAGGCCGGACCTGGTGGCCCATGCCTGTAATTCCAGTGCTTTGGGAGGCCAAGGTGGGAAGATGGCTTGAGACCCAAAGTTTGAGACCAGCCTGGACAACAAAGCAAGACCCCAGCTCTATAAAAAATTTTTTTAATTAGCTGAGTGTAAGTCCATGGACCTGTAGTCCTAGCTACTCAGCAATCTGAGGCTGGAGGATCGCCTCAACCCAGGAATTCAAGGTTACAGTGAGCTAAGATTATACCACTACACTCCAGTGGAGTGACAGTGGAAGACCCTATCTCTAAAAAAATAAAAAAAAATAAGGAACTAGATGCTTGTCAGCTCATACCTTGTTATCATTTCATGGACTGTCAGAATTGAAAGAGATCATGGAAATAATCTAATGGTGTTCTAGGAGTAAACCATAGTGGGTTATAGGAGAAGGGTTAGGTCCTTCTTAACCCTGAGCTCTTTCATTGGATCCAGGGAACAGACTCTCAAAACTTATGTTTCGATTTAGTAAACTAGAACCTCCACCTAAAAGAGGGGAGAGATAGAAGAGAAAGTTAAGGGATTATGGACTAGCAATACTGAAACTCTTAACACTCAATCTAGGATTGCTTAGCCCCCAGTGTCAGACTGACAACTGTACAGTCTGAATAAAGGCATAGAAGACAGCTTCAACCATGTAGGGTTTCTATGCTGTCTCATTTTTCTAAGTGAGGGGGAGGGAAGAGTTACCAAGACCACTTTATAAAGCTGATGGAATAAGACAAAATTAAAAATTAAAGGGTGGCTAAATTTTATCTCACTCTCTTTTTGGATACCATTTTAACTGCCCAAGCAAAGAGAATACAATCTGGAAATACGAATATTTCCCCCAAAATGTAATAACACTTTCAGAAGCAATTTTACGGATCATTGGAAAGGCTTTGCATAGCTAGTTCTTTCATTTTGTAGGCCAATTACAGAAAAAAATACCTTTTTTCCTTAAAAAGTTTTGTAAAAAGTTAATGAGAATTATCACATGATATTTAATTAGTAAAATACAGGCTGATTCTCATCCTAGATTTTTCTGTTTCTTCTATAGTAAGATTTTTAACACTTTCCCAAAATCTTCAAGAGACTAACACCTCTCGCTGTCTCTCCAAAGTCTTAATAACTAACCATTCTGACTCATTTATTACCGCCTAACTGTTCAGAAAGATAACATTATATAGTGGTTAACAAGCTTGAGAGTCCAACAACCGTGATTTCAAAATCTATCTTTTCTGCTTACTTACCTACTTACTGTCACTATTATTGTATTTATTGTTATTATTATTATATTTATAGAATCTGGAAGTACAATGATTAAGAGTAGAAGCTGTAGAATCAGAACATACATGGATTCAGAGTCAGTCTGTGTCACTTGCTTAGCTATGTGGTTTCAGGCAAGTCACTTAATTTCACTAAGTTTTATCCTCTGTGGAATACAGATTATGAAAGAACTACTTTTATAGTTACAAGATAGTTGTGAAAATTTATTATTAAGCACTTAGCACCAAGCACGCCATGCAGCAAGTCTTGGTAAATACTAATTATTTATTATTCATCATAAACTTACTGTGCAGATACACTAAAATACACCAAAAAGGAATGATAATTAAGCTTGAAGAAAAAGATGCGTTCGTGTCTAATTTAGAAAATGACTTTTCCTTCTCTTTGTAAGGAGACTCTGTTTATATATTTAGATTATGTAGTATTTTTTTAATGTATTTTTACTCTAAGACTTGAAACCTGCCGCCTTTTCTTAACCTCATTTGACCTTCACGCTATAAGCAAGTAAATATGTCTTGAAAACAGTTACTATAGCATGCTATAAACATGAATTACAGTGAGATTCAACACTGAATTGCAATAAATATTTTATCTTTGTAGATATGGAAATATTATGTAAGAGTTACAACTGGTAACTCATACTGCTTTTCTTATCTGTCTCAAGTGTATTCCATTAAATAAATTATATACTATGACATTTATCTGAAAATACTGAAATAAATTTTATGTAGATTACAAATCAAGTAATTAAGTAAAAAAATCCTTAGAATTTTATATTTTCTGTCAAACTCTACATAAAATCAATTTTAATAATATGTGTCTGGATCCTCTATAATCAGAGGTTCTCAAGTGAGATATTTCTTCATCCCAAAACATATTAGATTCAATATAAAATTATCACTTTTCAACTAGGCACGATGGTACATACCTGTACTCCCAGCTACCTAGGAGGCCACAATGGGAGGATTGCTTGAGTCCAGGAGTTCAAGGTCAGCCTGGGCAACATAGCAAGACCTCATCTCTTTTAAAAAAAATTTTTTTTAATTATCATTGTCAGCCAGGTGTGGTGGCTCATGCCTATAATCCCAGCACTTTGGGAGGCCGTGGTGAGAGGATTGCCTGAGCCCACAGGTTCGAGACCAGCCTGGGCAACTTGACGAGACCTCATCTTTACCATAAATCAAAAAAGTAGCCGGTGTGGTGGTACATGCCTATAGTTTCAGCTACTTTTAAAAGGCTGAGGTGGAAGGATCGGCTGAGCCCAGGAGGTCGAGGCTGCGGTGACCATGAGCATGCCACTGCAATCCAGCCAGGACAATGGAGTGAGACTCACACTCAAAAAAAAAAATTATTATTTTCATGAGTCATAAATAGTTTAAATTTCTTATTATTCAGCCTAATACATACTTCTAAATTTTGTAATCAGGAGTTCACAGACTTTCTTTTTTTTTTTCTTTTCTTCTTTTTTGAGTTGGAGTCTCACTCTATCGCCCAGGCTGTAGTAGTGCAGTGGCACACTCACAACCACCCCAGTGTCAACCTGCTGGGCTCCGACAGTCCTTCCACCTCAGCTTTCCAAGTAGCTGGAACTACAGGCATACACTACCACACTTGGCTAATTTTGTATTTATTGTAAAGACGAGGTCTCGCCAAGTTGCCCAGGCTGGTCTCAAACCCATGGGCTCAGGTAGTCAACTCGCCTTGGCCTTCCAAACTGCTGGGATTACAGACTGAGCCACCAAGCCCAGCCAAGTTCACGGTCTTTCTGCAGTCTATTCATGACCCCTGGTCCAGGTGAAGATTCTGTGCTCTGTAGATAGGGCACCACTGATTAGACCTATTGTAAAACATTGTTGACACAGTAAAGAAAAAAAAATGAGGGTTCTCATGTTTAAAGTAAAAGGTTTTGGGGGAATTTTGAGAGTAACTACAAACTTTTTCTGTTGTTAGGTAAGAAGTGCAAATTATGAAACAGATCCATTTGTTCAAGAGTTTCAATTTAAAGTTCGGGATGAAATGGCCCATGTAACCGGACGTGTACTTCCAGCACCTATGCTCCAATATGGAGGACGGGTAAGTGGAAAGGACTGGAATTTAGAAAGTATTTTATTGTTCCGACAATATGTTTTTGTTTCAAGGTAAGAGTCTTTGCTTGAGTTTAGAATTTTTTTCTTTATTAAAGTGTAAGTAATACTAATTTGGAAAAGCCTATTCCATGCAGAATATCAGACATGTATCAGTTTAGCAATTTGAAGTACTTATTGTTGGTTCATTGAAATAAATTGTTGGCCGAATGCGGTGGCTCAAGCCTGTAATCCCAGCACGTTGGGAGGCCAAGACCCAGCACTTTGCCTGAACCTGCGGATTCGAGACCAATCTGGGCAACATGGTGAGACCTTGTTGCTACAATAAATCAAAAAATAAGCTGAGCGTGGTAACACACGCCTGTAGTTCCAGCTACTTGGAAGGCTGAGGCGGGAGGATTGCCTGAGCCCAGCAGGTTGAGGCCGGGATCGTGCCACTGCACTCCAGCCTGGGCAACAGAATGAGACTCCAACTCAAAAGAAAAAAGAAATAAATAAATTGTCCACTTTTTGTACTTTTTGCTATGTTATTTATTTTTCTCCTTCTGTAGAATCGGACAGTAGCAACACCAAGCCATGGAGTATGGGACATGCGAGGGAAACAATTCCACACTGGAGTTGAAATAAAAATGTGGGCCATAGCTTGTTTTGCTACACAGAGGCAGTGCCGAGAAGAAATATTGAAGTAAGGCATGTCATTACTTTAACTTTGGGACCTTTTTGTGTTTAGATTTTAAATACTCATCTAATATTCTAACAAATGTTGCCTCAGTGTGGTGTATATTTAACCACTGAACCTTTGAAAATGTTTCTTCTCAATAGTTTGATGAATATTTCAGGATTCGTTAGTTATAGCAAAGTCATTAATTTATTCTACTGGACATTGTTGTAGATTGCTGAGTGGAAAAAACAAACTCAAACTGTTTTTTTCCTCTGCTCTTCACACCACAACAATCAACACAAGACTTCTGTGACCAAATGTGGGGGAGATTTCCCCACGTACCAAACAAGCTTTGCAGTAGACACCAGCTGAGTATCCTCCAATTCAATTATAACACTATCTGTCTGAAGGATAGCATCAGATTCCACAGGTTGAGGACTCAGTCCCACAGGACTCATCTTTCTTCAGATACCAGTCACAAGTCTGGGCCTCCAGACTTTTGATGACCAACGTCAAGTTGAGGGTTCCCACAAGCCCCTCTTTGTTTTGGGGGGAGGGTATTACTTTTTTTTTCTTTATTTCAGTAGATTTAGGGAATACAAACAATTTTTGGTCACATGGTTGCATTGTATGGTGGTGAGGAAGTCTGGGCTCTAGGTGTATCAACCATTCCCACCTGTGCATATTGTACCCAACAGGTGGTTTTTCATCCCTCAACTCCCTCCCTTCCTCTCCCTTCTGGATCTCCAGTGTCTGTTATACCATTCCCTATGCCTTTGCAGATCTTTAGTTTAGCTCCCACTTATATGTGAGGACATGCTGCCTTTGGTTTCCTATTCCTGTGTTAGTTCACTTAGGATAATGTTCCCCAATTCCATCCAAATTGCTGCAAAAGACATTACTTCATTCTTTTTGATGGCTGAATAATATTCCATAGTATATATATTTTCACTATCCACAGATAGGTTGATGGGCATTTAGGCTGATTCTACATCTTTGTAGTTGTAAATTGTGCTGCAATAAACATGCAAGCACAGGTTGTGTAGATACCTAGTAGTGGGATTGCTGGATCAAATAGTAGATGTACTTTTAGTTCTTTGAGAAATCACCATAGCAATTTCCATAAAGGTTGTACTGTTTGCACTCCCAGTGTGTAAGTGTTGCCTTTTCACTGCATCCACACCAGCATCTATTGTTTTTTGATATTTTGATAATAGCCATTCTGACTGATATAAGATAATATCTCATTGTGGTTTTAATTTGTATTTCCCTGATGATTAGTTAAATTGAGTGTTTGTTGGCCATCTGTATATCTTTTTTTGAGAAATGTCTGTTCATGTTGTTTGCTCATTTTTTAATGTATTTTTTTGCTGATTTTTTGAGTTTTTTGTAGATTCTGATATTAGTCCTTTGTCAGATGAATAGTTTGAGAATATCTTCTCCCATTCTGTAGGTTGCCAATTTGCTCTGTTGATTATTATTGATTTTTCTATGCAGAATCTTTTTAGTTAATTAAGTTAATTAAGTCACTTATTTATTTTGGGTTTTTTTTTTTTTTGCACTTGTTTTTGGTATTTTAGCCATAAATTCTTTGCCTAGGCCAAAGTGCAGAAGAGTTTTTTCCTAGGTTTTCTTCTAGGATTTTTATGGTTTCAGGTCTGACATTTTAATCTTTAATCTATCTTGAGTTAATTTTTGTGTATGGAGAGAGACAGGGATCAAGTTTCATTTTCTTCACGTAGCTTTCCAATTTTCCCAGCACCATTTGTTGAATAAGATGTCATTTCCCAGTGTATGTTTTTGTCTGCTTTGTCAAAGATTAGTTGGTTGTAGGTATTTGGATTTATTCCTGGATTCTGTTTCATATGTTCATGCATCTGCTCTTGTACCAGTACCATGCCATTTTGGTTACTACAGCCTTGTAGTATAATTTGAAATCTGTTAATATGATGCCTCCAGCTTTGTTCTTTTTGCTTAGGATTGCTTTGACTTTTCTGGCCCTTTGTTGGTTCCATATGAAATTTACAATTGTTTTTTCTAATTCTGTGAAAAATTATGTTGGTAGTTTGATAGAGATTACATTGAATCTATAGTTTACTTTGGTTAATATGGTCCTTTTAACAATGTTGATTTTTCTAATTCATAAGCATGGGATGTTTCTCCATTTGTTTTTGTTTCTTGGGGATTTTTTGAGTTGGAATCTCACTCTGTCATCCAGGCTGAAGTACAGTGTCATGCTCTTGGCCACCACAGCCTCGTCCTGGGCTCAGGCAATCCTTCCACCTCAGCCTTCCAAGTAGCTGGAACCACAGGTGCATGCCATCTCACCTGGCTAATTTTTTGATTTATTGTAGAGATGCGGTCTCACCAAGTTGCCCAGGCTGGTCTTGAACCCCTGGGTTCAGGCAGTCCTCTTGCCTCGGCCTCCCAAAATGCTGGGATTACAGGCTTGAGCCACTGTGCCTGGTAACTTTTGTTTTTAATTCTGTTTATGTGGTGAATCACATTTATTGATTTGTGTATGTTGAACCATCCTTACATCTCTGAGATAAAACCCACTTGATCACAGTGAATTATTTTTTATATGCTATTGAATTTATTTTGTTAAGGATTTTTGTATCTATGTTCATCAGGGTTATTGATCCATAGTTTTATTTTTTTGTTGTGTCTTTTCCTGCCTTTACTATTAGGGTGATACTGGCTTCATAGAATGAGTTAGGAAGCATTCCCTTCTCTTCAATCTTATGAGATAACTTCAGTAAAATTGGTACCAGTTCTTCGAAAGTCTGTTAGAATTCAGCTGTGAGTCTGTCGAGTCCTAGACTTTTTTTTGTTGGGAGACTTTTAATTACTGCTTTAATCTAACTACTCATTATTGGTCTGTTCAGAGTTTTTACTACTTCTTAATTCAAGGTTGGGGGTTGTAAGTTTCCAAGAATTGATCTATTTCCTCTAGATTTTCTAGTTTGTTTGCATAGAGGTGTTCATAATAATCTTAGATGATTATTTTTATTTCTGTCATATCAGCTGTAATGTCTCCATTTTCATTTCTGATTGAACTAATTTGAATCTTTTCTCTGTTTCTTAATCAATCTAGCTAGTGGTCTATCAGTTTTATCTTTTCAAGTAACTAACTTTTTGTTTCATTGATCCTTTGTATCTTTTTAAATTTCAATTTCATTTAGTTCTGCTCTGATCTTCATTATTTTTTCAGCTAACTTTGGGTTTGGTTTGTTCATGTTTTTCTACGTCCTTGAACTGTGACATCAGGTTGTTAATATGTGATTGTTCAGTCTTATTAATGTAGATATTAAATACTATAAAGTTTCTTCTGAGCACAGCTTTGGCTGTGTCCCAGAAGTTTTGATAACTTGTTTTTTGTCATTTTGAGGAATTTAAAAATTTCCATCTTGATGTAATTGTTGACCCAAGGATCATTCAGAAGCAGATTGCTTAGCTTCCATGTTTTTGTTTCTTTTTATAAATTCTTCTTGGGGTTAATTTCTAGTTTTATTCCACTGTGGTCTGAAAAGGCATTTGATATGATTTTGAGTTTTTTTAGTTTATTGAAATTTGATTTGTGGCCTATCATCAGTCTTAAAGAATGTTCCTTGTGCTGATAAGAGGAATGTATATTCTGTAGTTTTGGGGTGGAATGTTCTGTGGATGTCTGTTCGTTCCATTTGCTCTAGAGTCCAGTTTAATTTCAATGTTTTTTTGTTTACTTTCAGCCTTGATGATCTATCTGTTGCTGTCAGTGGAGTGTTGAAGTCACCCATTGTTGTTATATTGCTGTCTATTTCTTTTTTTAGGTCTAGTAGAATTTGTTTTATAAAACCAGGACTCTGGTGTTGGGGGCACATATATTTTAAATTATGTCTTTTCATTGAATTCATCCCTTTACCATTATATAAAAGCCATCTTTGTCTATTTTTACTATTGTTAATATAAAGTCTGTTTCATCTGATATGAGAATGGCTACTCCTGCTCATTTTTGGTTTATATTTGCATGGCATATTTTTTTTTCACCTCTTTGAGTCTATAGGAGCTTTTTTGTGTTAAGTGGGCCTCTTACAGGCAGTAGATATTTGGATTGTATTTTTTTAATCTATTCTGCCAGTCTATATCTTTTTAGTGGAGCATTGAAACCATTGTATTCAGGGTTAATAGTGATATGTAAGGTACTATTCCATTTATCATGTTGGTTTTTATCTGATTGCTTTATTTATTTAGTTTTTACTTTTTTTTTTTGAGTAGGAGTCTCACTCTGTTGCTCATGCTGGAGTACAATGACACACTCACGGCCACTGCAGCCTCAACCTGCTGGGCTCAAGTGATCCTTTCACCTCTGCCTTCCAAGTAGCCGGAACTATAGGTGCGCACTACCACACCCGGCTAATTTTTTGATTTATAGTAGAGATGAGATCTTGCCAAGTTGCCCAGGCTGTTCTCGAATTCCTGGACTCATGCAATCCTCTCGCCTCTGCCTCCCAAAGTGCTGGGATTACCAGCATGAGCCACCACATCCAGTGATTTCCAGTGTTTTTTTAATTGGTATATTTCGACCTTTTATTTCAGTATTAGAACTCCTTGAGTATTTCTTCTAGAGGTGGTCTAGTGATGATAAATTCCCTCATAATTTGCTTTTCTGAGAAAGACTTCATCATGCTGCTGGTCCTATTCCTCTCTGGGTGCTGAGAAAACTCTTAACTTGGTTTATTCCATAGGCGAAACACTAAGTGACTCTTGTTGACCATCTTAATCCCTTCTCCAAGCCCCACTTTGGAGTTGATTAATTTGTTAGAGAGGCTCACAGAACTCAGGAAAACATTACTTGTGTTTATTGGTTTATTATAAAAGATATTACAAAGGATACAGATGAAGGGATGTATAGGGCAAGGTTGGAAAAAGGTATGGAGTTTCCATGCCCTCCCTGGGCACACCACCCTTCAAGAAACCTCCACATGTTCAGCTAGCCAGAAGCTCTCCAAACCTTGTCCTTTGGGGTGTTTTTGTTTTTATTTTGAATTGAGATCTTACTCTGTCACCAAGCTGGAATGTAGTGGCATGATCACGGCTCACTGCAGCCTTGACTCCTAGGCTCAGGAGATTCTTCTACCCCAGCCTCCCAAGTAGCTGGAACAACAGGCATACTCTACCTCACCCAACCAATTTATTTTTTGTAGAACCAAAGTCTCACTATGTTATCCAGGCTGATCTCGAACTCCTGTGCTCAGGCAGTCTTCCTGCCTCTGCCTCCCAAAGTGCTGGGATTACAGACTTGATCCACTGTGTTTCTCTCCTTTGGGGTTTTTCATGGAGGCTTCATTACGTATGCATGAGTGATAAAACCATTGGCCATTAGTAATCAACTTAACCAACAGTCCTTATGCCTCTCCCCAATCTAGAGGGTGGGGGAGATGGGGCTGAAAGTCACAAATCTCTAATTCTGCCATGACTTTCCAATGACCAGTCCCATCCTGAAGCTACCTCAGGACTGTCAGCAATCCAACAACTCATTAACATACAAAAAGACACATTTTGATGTTTCTAAGGATTTTAGAAGTTGTCTGCCAAAATTGGGATGAAGACCAAATGTATATTTCGGAATATGATAGCTGTTTTATATTAGCATCATTGTCTTTTAATGACAGAGGTTACATTCTCATCTTTGCCACTTCCTGGCTTCATTACCATGGATAATTTATTTAATCTCATCATTGCTCAATTTTTACCTTTGTAACATAGAGATAATGTTACCTTCTATTAAAAGAAAATCCTTAAACAAATTTAATTTAACAGAGTTTATAACTGAGCAAATAACAATGCGTGAATTGAACAGCCTCCTGAAACAGAATAGGTTCATAGAGACTCTGATGTTGCTGCATGGTTGAAAAAGATTTATGGACAGAAAAAGGTGATGTACAGAAGACAAAAAAGAAGTACAGGAACAGCTGGATTGGTTACAGCTCAGCATTTGTCTAGTTGAAAACAGTTTGAATAGTTGGCTGCATTTGATTGGCCAAAACTCAGCAATTGGTACAGGAGTAGATTACAGCCTGTTTACAAATCTAATTAGGTTACAATTCATTGAGTATGGAGAAAACTTTAAGCCAAACTTAAAATATATAAGAAGGCAGCTTTAGGCAAAATTTAATTTAACAATTTTGCCCTTTTGGTCATCCACTCAATTTTGAGAAGTTGATCAAAACTTTAGGCATTGATGTCACTCTGTCACCATCATAAACGTACTTATTTGATCTCATGTACTCTACAACATGGAAAAAGAGACCTAACAAATGATGCCCATCCAGAAGAGTGATGGCCTCCTATCAATGTTCTCTTTAACCTATGCTGTTACTGTTATTTAGTTAAGAGGAATGGACCAACATTCTGTTTCTGACTGATTGTGCAGCAACAAAGGTACTCTTATGGTCCCAGTTATGTTCAGGCTACCCTCCACACCAATAAATTGAGAGGCAGGAATACTGGTAGAAAGACGTTTATTTCTGAATTTGAATCCAGGGAGCAGAGCCTGGCCCCTGGTTCTGCTCACCCTTCAAGTTTTATAGTCCGCTTTTATAAGTTCCAGGCAGTTGGTACCTGTACGTTGACTATGTGACTAGCAGAGCATCGTATAGAACTAAAGTCACAGCCGCTTTTTGTAAACAGTGACATTTTGGTCCACATTTTCTGGCACCAGTTACCAGAATTATCTCACGGGTTCTTATTAGTAACACCTGGCAGAAGCATTAATCAAGTTTGCCATAGAGTAAAGGGAGTTAACAAGGCCTAAGATATCTACATGTTGTTACATACAAAAGATATACAAACCACAAGACTTATGATTACCTTGGTATTATATTATTCAAACCTGTGACTACTAAGAAAAGGGAGTAAATGGAATTTTATGTCTCTCAGTTAATTGGGCACAGCCTGCAGGGAAGTTAAAGATTCTTTGAAGTTATTTTACTGGGAGTGCATAGGAGATAAGGAGAAGCACACCTTTTGTTAACTCTCAGGAAGGTGTGTACATGCAGAAGCACTGGAACCCTTGCCATGCCCTTCTCTAGGGGTTGTGGCAATATAGACAGACAGTAGAGGTCTCTGTAGCACTATCATTAAAATCCTACTGGGAGCCAGGTGTGGTGGCTCAAAACTGTAATCCCAGCACTTTGGGAGGCTGAGGTGAGAGGATTGCCTGAGTCCATGGGTTCGAGACCAGTCTAGGCAACATGGTGAGAGCTCGTCTCTACAATAAATAAAAAAATTACCCAGGCGTGGTGGCGCACACCTATAGTTCCAGCCACTTGTAAGGCTGAGGCAGAAGGATTGCCAGAGCCCAGCAGGTCAATGCTGGGGTGGCCGTGAGCGTACCACTGCACTCCAGCCTGGGTAACAGAGTGAGACTCCAACTCAAAAAAAAAAATCTTGCTGGGAAATAGCAGAACAATAATCCCAGCATTTTGGAGGCCAGAGGATTGCCTGAGTTCAGGGATTCGAGGCTTGCCCAGGCAACTTGGCAAGACCTTATCTCTACAATAAATAAATAAATAATTTGCCAGATGTGGTGGTACATGCCTGTGATTCCGGCTACTTGGAAGGCTGAAGCGAAAGGATCACCTGACCCAACAGGTCAAGGCTGCGGTGACTGTGAGCGTGCCACTGCACTCCAGCCTGGATGACAGAGTGAGACTCCTACTAAATAAAAATAAAAATAAAAAATACCAATTTTGTTTCTCCAGTTGAGGTGCATAGCACTATTTATTGATGAGTTACAGGTAATTTGACCTGGACTATGGAGCTTTTCATGTTATATCTCTAAATTTCAATATTGGCTGACTTAGCATGAAAATCTATCAAAGTTACTTTCTTGGTATTCCATTAATTCTTGTCCAGCTTGGGTTGGCAGTTTTATACACTAATCAATCTCTTTATTAGAGTTCTGGGAATTCTTATCCAGTCCAAATGATATGACCCTAAAGTTATCAGAAACCTGTATTCAGTAGTGTTTGTCAGGGTCCTTTCCATTCTTTCCATGAACCTCCTTGAAGTCATAATACTCTAGGATTTTACTTGTTTGTGAACAGTTTTCAGAAACTGCATCAGCCTTAAGCAATTACCTGTGTAAATGACTTTGAAGGGCTATAGTTAAAGACACAGTTGACCACGGAATTTTTTTATCTCTGTGTCCTACAATAATTTAACTTAACCATAATTATGACTGACAACATGTACTCAGACATCAGAATTTTAGTAATCTTGTGCAATTTTGTAATTTATGTTAATAACATGTGTAGAAATATAACTGAAAGAAAGTTAGACATCATTCCTTATTTGACAATGCTTCCCATGTGATTTAACCTGTCAAATAAGCATATTAATTATCTCTCTTTATGGTGCTGCAGGGTCCCGCGGTAGCATCCCAAAGTTAAGTTAAAGTTTTTAAAAAATGGACAACTTGGTGAGACCTTGTCTCTATAATAAATCACAAAAAATTAGCTGGGCACAGTGGCATGCATCTGTAGTTCCGGCTACTTGGAAGGCTGAGACAGAAGGATCGCCTAAGCCCAGCAGGTCAAGGCTACAATGGCCATGAGCGTGTCATTGCACTCCAGCCTCGGTGACAGAGTGAGACACCAACTCAAAAAAAAAAAAAGACTTAATTTTTTTGCTTTTGTTTGAGACAGGTTCTCACTCTGTCACCCAGACTGGAGTGCAATGGGATGGTCTGGCTCACCACAGCAGCGGATCCCGGCTCACCATACCCTTCACCTCCTGGATTCAAGTGTTCCTTCTGCCTCAGCTTCCCAAGTTGCTGAGAATACTGGCATACGCTACCACACCTGGCTAATTTTTGTATTTTTTATAGGGACAAAGTCTCACTACATTGCTCAGGCTGGTCTCGGACCCCTGGGCTCAAGCAATTTTTCTGTGTCAGCCTTCCAGAGTGCTGGTATTACAGGCGTGAGTCACCACATAGCCAAGACTTAATTTTGGATTTGAAATTTGATTTGGAGAAGTCTGTGAAATATGTCAAAGGCTTAAAACACTTGACCAAAAAGATCAGTGGTCACTAAAATAACAGTCATGGCCGGGCATGGTGGTTCATGCCTGTAATCCCAGCACTTTGGGAGACTGAGGCAAGAGGACTGCTTGAGTCCAAGAGTTCAAGACCAGCCTGGGCAACTTGATGATACCTCGTCTCTACAATAAATCTAAAAATTAGCCAAGTGTGGTGGTATGCACTTGTGGTCCAGCTACTTAGAAGGCTGAGGCGAAAGAATCTCCTGTACTCAACAGGTCGAGTCTGCGGTGGCCATGAGTGTGCCACTGCACTCCAGTCTGGGCGACAGAATAAGACTCCTACTAAAAAATCATCATCATCATCATCATCATCATTTATCTAGCCAAGTGAGAATTGAAAAGTTTAAAAAAAATAAAACCTTTATTCTTTGATAGTGAGGAAACTCAGTTTTGCTTTTGTTTTTGTTTTTGCTTTTTTTTAAGGTGGAGTCTCACTCTGTCGCTCATGCTAAAGTGCAGGGGCTCACTCACGGCCACACTAGCCTCAACCTCCTGGGCTTAAGCGATCCTTCTGCCTCAGCCTTCCAAGTAGCTGGAACTACAGGCGCGCGCTACCACGCCCGGCTAATTTTTTGATTTATTGTAGAGATGAGGTCTCGCCAGGTTGCCCAGGCTGTTCTCAAACCCACGAGCTGAGGCAAACCTCTCGCCTCAGCCTCCCAAAGTACTGGCATTACAGGCTTGAGCCATCACGCCCAGCCGAAACTCAGTTTTTAAAATCAACAAACCTGAGAAAGATAGTATAAGGCAGGATCTATCTTTCCTTTCCTCTCTTTTTTTTTTCTGTTTTTTGCAGTTTACTCAAAAGATAAACAAAAATATTTTATTGTTAGTTAAGCTTTTTATTTGCCTTTTATAGTCTTTTTAAAGAGGGAATAAAAATACCCCCTGCCCCACCTTGGGGAGGTGAGTCTTCTTTCTTCCTTCTCTTTCTCTAATTTACTTTTAAATAAACTTTTCTTTGTCTTTATATACATACACACACTCTCTCTCTCTCTCTCTCTCTCTCTCTCTCTCTCTCTCTCTCTCTCTCTCGACTCTTGGGCTGGGCATAGTGGCTCATGCCCACAAATCCCAGCACTTTGGGAGGCAGAGGCGAGAGGATTGCCTGAGCCCATGGGTTGGAGACCAGCCTGGACAACTTGACAAGACCTCAATTCTACAATACACCAAAAAATTAGCCAGGCTTGGTGGTAGGCACCTGTAGTTCCAACTACTTGGAAGGCTGAGGCAGAAGTTTGCCTAAACCCAGAAGTTCGAGGCTGCGGTGACTGTGAGCGTGCCACTGTACTCCAGCCTGGACAACAGGATGAGAATTCGACTCAAAAAAAAGTGTGTGTGTGTGTATTAAATACATTTCTTAAAGTGCAGTTATTTGGAACATTTCACTTCAATTTTAAATTACCGAGATTTTGTCATTTCTGTAAGTGTCTTGCTTTTGGGGCCTAATACATATGTATAGATAGGTGTAGCCAGAAGGTAGAGTACTCACTGCTTTAGGATCCCATTTTTATCTTGAATCTTGGCTTTGGCTCTCAGATTCCCTTAGCCAAAGATCTTTTTCTTACCTAAATATACAAGAAAAAGAAACAAAGGGGGAAAAGTGTGAAAATCCCTGTGAACTTCCAAAAGCTGAAGTTTGTACCCACTGTAATATTGCCTTTCACTGCCACTTTCTGCCTGACCCAGTCAGACATCTAAAGCCTCTAACTGGATCCAAGCCAATTAATTATCAGATCATATCCAACCCTGGACCCAGTCCAGTTTCTGTCATGACTACTGAACCCAATTCGGATTTTTTTAAAAATTGCTCAAACAAGCCGGGCTCGGTGGCTCAGCCTGTAATCCTGCGCCTTTGGGAGGCTGAGGTGAGTGGATCGCCTGAGCCCGCGGGTTCGAGACCCGCCTGGGCAGCAAGACCTCATCTCTACAATAAATCAAAAAATCAGCCGGGTGTGGTAGCGCATGCCTGTAATTCCGGCTACTCGGAAGGCTGAGGCGGAAGGATCGCCAGAGCCCAGCAGGTCGAGGCTGCGGTGGCCGGGAGCGGCCACTGCACTCCAGTCTGGGCGACCGAGTGAGACTCCAACTCAAAAAAAAAAAAAAAAATTGCTCAAACAAGCTTGGATATTTGAAAACTCAAATCCATGGAGCTTTGGAATCTGAGAGAGAACTTACCCACGATCCCCAGTTGCTGAAAGAGAACAATGGACACAATGAGTCTGGCAGTTACCACACTTCATCACTCGATGCTCCTGGCCAGTCACTAAACACTCTACTTCAGATCCCCTTTTAGAATCATCTGTTAAAAGGAAAACCTTAGACAGATTGAACAGAGTTTAATTAAACAAGAGCGATTTATGAATCGGGCAGACTCTGAACCAGAATAGGTTCAGAGAATCTCCAGCACTGCTGCATGGTTGGAAAAGATTTGTAGACAGGAAAAGGAAATAACATGCAGGAAATGAAAGCGAGGTTCAGAAACATCTGGATTGGTTCCAGCTCAATGTTATACCTTATTTGAACATAGTTTGAACAGTTGACCACATTAATTGGCCAAAACTCAGTGATTGGTACAAGAATTGGTTACATCCTATTTATATTTCCAGGTAGGTTACAGTTCACTTATGTATGGAGAAATCTTTTGGACAACTTAAAATATGTAAGAAGATAACTTTTGGCTAAACTTAATTTAAGGCTACCCACTAGGTTTAACTAAGTAAGAATTAATTAGTAAGGATTAACTAAGACCTTTGTTTCTCAATTGAGGTTCTTAAAAAAGTATTTAAGCTCCTTGTTTTTACTTCCCTTCCAAAATTTGATCTCCATCTTCACCACTTGTTTCCTCTTCCTCAGATTCTTTCCTTCAATTCGTAAATGCTTCAACAATCTTCCGTTCAAAAAAAAAAAAATTGTAATCTGCTTTTTAGTTTACCTAACTTTCAAGCTTCAGGACTTTCTTTTTTTTTTTTTGAGTTCGAGTCTCACTCAGTCGCCCAGACTGGAGTGCAGTGGCCGCTTCCGGCCACCGCAGCCTCAACCTGCTGGGCTCCAGCGATCCTTCCGCCTCAGCCTTCCAAGTAGCCGGAATTACAGGCATACGCTACCATGCCCAGCTGATTTTTTTATTTATTGTAGAGATGAGGTCTCGCTGCCCAGGCGGGTCTCAAACCCGCGGGCTCAGGCAATCCACTCACCTCGGCCTCCCAAAGACGCGGGATTACAGGCTGAGCCACCAAGCCCAGCTGGCTTCAGGACTTTCATTCTGTCTCCTCCTTTGAAATCTCAGTGATCTGCTGAAACTTGTTCCTGGAAGATCTATATTTTTATACTTATTAATTCCAGTGGTTCCTTTTTAGCCATTTTTTTTTCATAATATATACAGCATTAGGAGTTGACTGCTTTCTGGACATTCTCTCCTCCTTTGCCTTCTGGTTCCTTTTTTTTACTTTATCTGGCTTTTTTCTCTTCTTTATCTACCTCCTCTCTTTTAGGACTCTCGCAGTCTCAAGGGCTTCTGTTGTCACCCTTGTTTGGGGAGCTGGGCTGTCATGAAAGAGCACCACCTCCACTTGTGACTATCCCTACTTCAAAACTTCTAGGTCCTTTATTGTTACTCTACTGTCACGTAGTCTAGACAAAGAAAGAAACTAAAGTACTGTATTCCTTCTTTTGTTTTTTTCTTTTTCTTTTTTTAGAGATGTGGTCTGGTCAAGTTGCCCAGACTGGTCTCAAACCCGAGGGCTCAGGCAGTCCTCTCACCTCCACCTCCCAAAGTGTTGGGATGGCAGGCGTGAGCCACTGTGCCCAGCCAAACTAAAGTACTGTATTCTTTCTATCTCCCTGGCCTGTTTTCCTGTCCTACTCACAACTCTTTACTAAGAATGCCTCGTTCCTGTCTCTATCCATCAATATCTTCTCTATTCACGATTGTCACTTTATATGCAAAATATAATTATATTATAATTATTTTGTAAACCTCTTATCACTCCTCTATAATCTAATTTTCTTTTTCTTTTTCTTTTTTTTTCGAGTTGGAGTCTCACTCTGTTGCCCAGGCTGGAGGGCTGTGGCCGCTCTTGGCCACTGCAGCCTCGATCTGCTGGGCTCCGGCGATCCTTCCGAGGATCGAAGGATTAACCGAGCCCGGCTAATTTTTAACCAAGCCCGGCTAATTTTCTTAAGAAAAAAAATTTTTTAGGCCGGGTGCGATGGCTCAAGTCTGTAATCCCAGCACTTTGGGAGGCCGAAGTGAGAGGATTGCCTGAGCCCATGGGTTTGAGACCAGCCTGGGCAACTTGGTGAGACCTCGTCTCTACAATAAATCAAAAAATTAGCTGGGCATGGTGGCACACACCTGTAGTTCCAGGTACTTGGAAGACTGAAGCGGAAGGATTGCCTGAGCCCAACAGATCCAGACTACAGTGGCTGTGAGAATGCCACTGCACTTTAGCCTGAGTGACAGAATGAGACTCCAACTCAAAAAAGAAAATTAAATTTTCAACAGGTTCTTACTCTGTCAGGGTGGAGTACAGTGGCAGAGTACAGAGTACAGTGGTGTGATTATAGTTCACTGTAACCTCAAACTCTTGGGCTCAAGCAGTCCTCCCACCTCAGCCTTCCAAGTAGCTAAGACTACTGAGCTTTTTTTTTTTTTTTCGGTAGAGATGGGAGTCTCACTCTATTGCCAAGGCTAGTCTTGAGCTCCTGACCTCAAGCAGTCCTCCTTCCTGCCTTAGCTTCCCAAAGCGCTGGGATTACAGGCAGGAGCCCAGCCAAGAAAATGATTATTCTCTAACTTAAAGATCCACTGATACAAAGTATTCCCATAATGAAAAGTTCTTGAGTGGTATAGTAACCTGTTAACCTCAGGTCAGTTCAGAATTTGTCTTGCATTCTTCGTGGCAAGAAATTAAAATGTGAAAAATAATTTTTTTTTTTCCGTATAACTCTGTTCACTACTTTTTTTAAAAAACCTCAGATCTCTAAATGTTTGTCTTTTTTTTTTTTTTTTTTTAGAAAGCAGGATTTGTTGAGAAAACAGAAAAGGTCCCGCAGTGGGAGGGGACCCGAGGGGGTTGCCCTAAATGTTTGTCTTAATAATCACTTAATATATTTTTTCTGCCAGACTCAGTGGCTCAGCCTGTAATCCCAGCACTTTGGGAGGTTGAGATGAGTGGATTGCCTGAGCAACTTGGCGAGACCTCATCTCTACAATAAATCAAAAATTAACCGGGTGTAGTATGCGTGCCTGTAGTGCCAGCTACTTGGAAGGCTGAGGCGGAAGGAACGCCAGAGCCCAGCAGGTCGAGGCTGCACTCCTGTCTGGGTGACAGAATGAGACTCCAACTCAAAATATATATATATATACATATTTTTTTCTCCAAATTTTTATCCCCTGAGTCAAATAAAAGTTAATAAGGATGGTTTGTTAAAGCGCTATAATTACCTTATTTAATCTTGAAAGGCCAAAAAAAAGCACTTCCAATGTTTTTAGACTTAGAGTTATTCTTTTCATTTTATATTTGTTATTCATGGCTTGAAAAGATGTTTCACAATCATTGGACCTGTAGCACTTGTTAAGGCTGAGTGAAAATATTAAATTTCATATTTCTTTAATTAAATATCAGTAAGGAGAAGGAAATGTCTACAGACTTTATCTTTTACAAACGTATCATTTCTGTCCTGAGGGAATTAGAGTGTTTAGCAAAGATCACTCAGATCCTTGACTTAGGACCTTATTTGTTTTAAAAACAAGTGAAGCAGCCAGGTGCAGTGGCACATGCCTGTAGTCCCAGTTACTCAGGAGGCTGAAGTGGTAGGCTTGCTTGAGCTCAGGAGTTTGAGGCTACGGTGATCCATGATCATGTCACTGTACTTCAACTTGGGTGACAGAGTGAGATCCTGACTAAAAAAAGAAAAAGAAAAAAAGCGATTGTTCAACTCCCACATCATGACTCATTTATGCTAAATACAGCTTTTTCTTTAAATACGAAATTGTTTTGTTTTTTTCAGTGTAAATAAAAGTACATTAAAATGCTGCCTGCCTCATTTGTTTTAAATTGTGTGTGTGTGTGTCTATATTTTTTAAAATCTCATCTGAGGGGATAATCTTTTCTGCTATCCTAGTCTGACATAAGTATTAACTGTAGAAGTTCTGGACTGGGCCGTAATTCTGGGCTCTACCATTTATCTAACAATTTGACCTTTGCCAAATACGTAATGTCTCTGAAACTGTTTTTGATCTATAAAACAGGAATATCTGACCTGCCTCTTACATACCTTGTCAGGATCAAATTAGATAATTTACAATGGCTAAAATTTATCAAACTTTTACCATGGTCTTGGGCAGTTTGCTAAGTGTTTTATATGTATTGTCTTCACACTAATCCTACAATAGAAGTAATCATTTTACAGATGAGGGAAACTGAAATAATTTGTCTAAAAATTAATAGCTAGTAAGTAGCAGAACTGGGAATAGAACTGTCCATGCTAACTCAAGAGCTGAGCTCTTAACTAGCACACTCTATTCCTAATGCCCTTTGTGAATTACAAAATGTAATCTAGGCCCAGCACAGTGGCTCACACCTGTAATCCCAGTATTTTGGGAGACCGAGGTGAGAGGTTCACTTGAGCCCAGGAGTTCAAGATCAGCCTGGGCAACATAGCAAGACCTTGTCGCTACAAAAAAATTTAAAAATTAACTGAATATGGTAGCACACACCTCTAATCACAGCTATTCGGAAGCCTGAGGTGGGAGGATCGCGAGCCCAGAAAGTCAGCACTGCAGTGAGACACGATCATGCCACTGCACTTCAGCCAGGGCAATAGCGTACAAACTCAATTAAAAAAAAAATAGTTCCATCTAACTGTGTAGTATGTTCATAGTTTGCAAAGTAGATTACTGGCCCACTGTTGCCTACTGATGTAGTCTGGTGCCCTCTTATATACAGAGCACGCAAATCTTTGTTTCATCCTCCATTCCCTTCTTAAACTTTCCATTACTACTTTGTAGGAATTGATGCCTAGACAAAGATTTTATATTTAGTTGTTTCTTCTTCTAGGGGTTTCACAGACCAACTACGAAAGATTTCCAAGGATGCCGGAATGCCCATCCAGGGCCAGCCATGTTTCTGCAAGTATGCACAGGGGGCAGACAGTGTGGAGCCCATGTTCCGGCATCTCAAGAACACCTACTCAGGACTGCAGCTCATTATTGTCATCCTGCCAGGGAAGACGCCTGTGTATGGTAAGGATATCTTAAGACTGCATTTTTCCTCAAATATTGAGTATTTTTCTTATGATTAGTCTAAAACATATCTTAAAACTTCCAAGTTTTAAAATAGATTTTAAGCTACAATATTTAAAAATCATGTATTGTTACTTTAAGACAAGTAGTAGCGCAAACTGAGCCCCAAAAGAGACCTGTGTAAAGAGCTTCAATAGAAAAAAGAGGCAACTAGTTGGGCATGGTAATGCGTGCCTGTAGTTCCAGCTACTTGGAAGGCTGAGGCGGAAGGATCACCGAAGCCTAGCAGGTCAAGGCTGCGGTAGCCGAGAGTGTGCCACTGTACTCCAGTCTGGGCGACAGAGTGAGACTCCAACTCAAAAAAAAAAAATAAAGAAAAAGAAAAGAAAAAAGAGGCATCAAAAAACAATGGTTAAGACTAGATTTTTTTTTTTTTTGGTAGTAGTCTCACTCTATCACCCAGGCTGGAGTGCAGTGGCACGCTCATAGCCACCGCAGCCTTGACCTGCTGAGTTCAGGCAGTACTTCCACCTCAGCCTTCCAAGTAGCTGGAACCACAGGCACATGACACTATGCCCAACTAATTTTTCCTGATTTAATATAGAGATACGGTCTCGCCATGTTGTCCAGACTGGTCTCAAACCCATGGATAGGGCAATCCTCTCTCTCACCTTGGCCTCCCAGAGTGCTGGGATTATAGGTATGAGTCACTGTGCCTGGCTGTGAGACTAGAATTTTTTAAATAAAAATGCCAGTGGGATAACTTGAATGTCAAAATAATGTGGTGGTTAAAAACACATGCTGGGGAGTCAAAATTGTGATATTCAATATTCAGGGACTTCTGGTTGTACAACCTGTGTGATTTGACGGAATTACTTAACCAAACTAAGCCTTAGTTCCTCACTGCTAGAATTGGGATACTAGTAACATATAATCCATATACAGAATAGGGATTAAATGAATCCACATATATAAAAGGCACAGAATAGCAGTTGTCATATAGTAAATACACAGTAAATATTAGCTATTGTTATTATAAACAGAATAAAGGTTTATGAGATTGATAAGTTAAATATATATCATTGAATTATAGAAAAACACAAAGAAAATATAATTTTCAAACTACTGAAAGGAGTAAAATCACTGAAGCTTACATAAGAAGTCACAAAGGCAACCTGTTAGATATGCATAAAAATTAAGTTTTCTATATGTCACAAATACACTAAAATTAAACGGAAATGAGTGGCCATGGTAACTCATACCTGTAATCCTAGCACTTTAGGAGGCTGAGGCAGGAGGATCGCTTGAGCCCAGGAGTTGAAGACTGCGATGAGCCATGATCGTGCCACTGTACTCCAGCCTGAACAACAGAATGAGACTCTGACTCAAAAAAAAAAGTAAATGAATAGAATGAAAAATATTTACAGCAAGTAGAAACCATAAACAACTCATTTATTATTAGTTAAATAAAAATATTCTGTTTCTTAAATTAATGAGAAAATAATATAAACCAAAATTTCTCTTCAGGTATAGTGACTCACACCTGTAAATCCTAGCACCTTGGGAGGTCAAGGTAGGAGGATTGCTTTAACCCAGGAGTTCGAGACCAGCTTAGACCAGCTTAGCCCACCTCATCTCTACCAAAAAATTTTTTAAATTAACAAGGTGTGGTGGCAGGTGCCTGTAGTTCCACCTCCTTAGGAGGCTGAGGCAGGAGATCACTTGAGCCCAAGAGTTCGAGGCTGGAGTGAGCAGTGATCATGCTACTGCATTCCAGCCTGAATGACAGAGTGAGAGAGATCCTGACTCAAAAAAAAAAAAAAATCTCAAGTTTAAAAAAAAAAAAAGTAAATATATAAGAAAATGTTCATTTTTATCAGTAAAGTACAATTTAATAAAAGAAAAAAACTATGCTACTAAATTAATAAATATATTTCAGTGTTTTAATGCCTAATGCTTATGAGTATGCTCTAGTATTAACACATTGCTGATAACAGTATATGTTGTTATTATCCTTTCCCTCAAAAGTATAAACATGTCCTTATACTGTGATTCAGTACTTTCAATACCAAGAATCTATTCAAAGAAAATAATTCATACTGTAGAAAAATCTCTATGCACAAAATTTTTATAATAGCATCTGTGATATTAAAAAAACTAAGAACTGGTACTAAATAATGAGTAAATTATAGTACCTTGATGATACATTATACAGTAATTAAAATTAATAGTTATAAAAACCAGAAGAATAATTAGCTGGATGTGGTAGTGCTCACCTGTAGTTCCAGCTGCTTGAAAGGCTGAGGTGAAAGGATCACTAGAGCCCAGGTCAAGGCTGTGGTGGCCAGGAGCATGCCTCTGCACTCCAGTCTGGGCAACAGAGTAAGACTCCAATTAAAAAAAAAAAAAAAATCAAAAGAATAGTTTAAAAGTTGTGACAAAATACAGAAGGCTATTATTTTTTTTAAACTCAAAGAATTTGTAAATCAATAAAAAGACCAAACAACCTAATCAAAAGATAGGTCAAAAACATAAAACAGAAAAACAAATGGTCAACTGTCTTGTAAAAAGATACTCAGCCTCATTAATCATTAAAGAAATATGAACTAGAAAGAGTTATTTTTCACAACAATGATAATATCCATTGTTGGTAAAGATGTAAATGAATATACATTCTTTTTTTTTTTTTTTTTAAGTTGGAGTCTCACTCTTGTCTCCCAGGCTGGAGTGCAGTGACACTCCTGGCCACCGCAGCCTCCACCTGCTGGACTAAAGCCTTCCACCTCAACCTTCCAAGTAACTGGAACTACAGACGCACACCACCATGCCCGGCTAATTTTTGATTTATTGTAGAGATGAGGTCTCGTCAAGTTGCTTTGTCTGGTCTCAAACCCACGGGCTCAGGCAATCCTCTCGCCTCGGCCTCCCAAAGTGCTAGGATTACAGGCTGAGCCACCACACCTGGCCTGAATATACATTCTTATATACTACTGATGGGAGGCAAAGTTGGTATTTCCATAGCCTCCAAACTACATTCCATCTACTTCCTTCCACTCCAATATCTACACTGCTTCCAGAGTGATGTGTGATTTGTTCAATAGATTTTATTTTTAGTCTGTTCTAATACTTTGATGGCCACTCTGAAAATCATTTCAGGGTTAAGTCAAAGAACCCATGAGTTTGCAACATACTCCACCTAGCATCAGTGAGGTTTCCCTAAGAAGTTCTCCTTCCAGCCAGGCTCGGTGGCTCAGCCTGTAATCCCGTGTCTTTGGGAGACTGAGGTGAGTGGATTGCCTGAGCCTGCAGGTTTGCAACCCACCTGGGCAAACTTGGCGAGACCTCATCTCTACAATAAATCAAGATGAGCCAGGTGTGGTAGCATGTGCCTGTAGTTCCAGCTACATGGAAGGCTGAGGTGGAAAGATTGCCGGAGCCCAGCAGGTCGAGGCTGCAGTAGCCGGGAGCGGCTACTGCCCTCCAGTCTGGGTGACAGAGTGAGACTCCAACTCAAAAAAAAAAAAAAAAAAGTTCTCCTTCCACCTCTCACAGTTATAATCTACTGTTTGTTATACTGGAGCTCTGTTGATGTGGCTAGGTATTGCAGAAAGGAAGTATTCTATAATCTTATGACCAAATCTCAACGACTTTTCCTATTGGTGTGAGTCCCTGCATGTAATCGTCAGAAGTACTTATTAGCCCTTTTTTTCCCCTCTCTTTTTAAGTGTGACTGGAAGGCTAGATGGGCTGGAATTGTTAAATTGCTCTCCCCTAGTCAGATTAGGCATTGGTAAAGTAATTTCCCTTGAGGCCAGACCTTTTATTAAAGAAACCTCTCGACCAGGCGCGGTGGCTCAAGCCTGTAATCCCAGCACTTTGGGAGGCCAAGGCGAGAGGATTGCCTGAGCCCCGGGGTTTGAGACCACCTGGGCAACTTGGTGAGAGCTCGTCTCTACAGTAAATCAAAAAATTAGCCAGGCGTGGTGGTATGTGCCTGTAATTCCAGCTACTTGGAAGGCTGAGGTGGAAGGTTCTACAGGTAGATGCTGGGGTGGCCGTGAATGACCGGTTGCCTGGGCGACAGAGTGAGCTTCCAACTAAAAAAAACAGAAAGAAACCTCTCTGGACATATTTCAAATGCTTGCTTTTTCCTGTGCCCTGTGTCTTAAAAAAGTATCTTCTCTACTGGTTTCTCAAATTCCTTAGATAGGAACTACAGATTATTAGTCAAGAAATCTTTGAATCCTCTATGACTGCAAACCCCACTTGGAAATGTTCCTCCTTCCTAAGCCAAACTAATGAAAGTCTCACATGTATTGATTTGTGATTTCTTTTAACTTCTGCCATCATAAAATACATGTAACCAAGCCACCATTCAGCCACAGTGGGCACACTTTCTTAGGACCTCCTGAGAATGAGTGTTCCAGGATTAAGTCCTCAATTTTGGTTCAAGAATAAACCATCTTAAAATATTTTACAGGGCTGGGCATGGTGGCTCAAGCCTGTAATCCCAGCACTTTGGGTGGCCAAGGTGAGAGGATTGCCTGAGCCCGCGGGTTCAAGACTAACCTGGGCAACTTGGTGAGCCCTCATCTCTACAATAAAAAATAAAAATAAAAAAATTTTTTTACAGAGTTTGGCAGCAATAATATTTTAAAAATAATAAAGTTAGGATGATCTTCCAAAGGTTTACATATTCAAATCCATGGCTCCCTACCCTTTAAGGATTCATTTTGTTCTATGCTCTTTTCCCCAAGGAGAGTTTGTTCATTCTCTGCCTTCTACCTGTTTTGCGTCTCATACCCTACTTCCCCCCTTCACCAAGTAAATGCATGTTCTTCATTTGAACTTTAGTTAAGACATTCCTTCCTTGGGAAAGTTTTGTCTGACCTTCTTGGCAAGGTCAAATTCTTTCTCTTTTATTGTCTTATTGCTCTTTGTACCTCTTCTTTATATTACTTTCACAGTTTGATGTTAAATTTGAGCAGTTATTTACTTAATGCCTATTTATCTAACTAGACTATAAGTTCTGTGAGGGCAAGAGTAATGTCTCTGTTGATTCACCATTTGTCATGCTGGACCCCATTGAGTCCAACAGGGATGGCACAGCATCCAAGAGGGCAAAGAAAAAAGACCCCCAGAGACAGCAAGTGAGATATAGGAGACTTACACAGAAGGCTTCCAGGGAAGCTTGCTAGACAGGGAAAACACTACCCTTTGTGGCAAGCATGATGGTTATATAGTAACTTTCACATAGCACCCTCCACCTATCTCAGAACAAAGGATCTCAGGCTCTTTCATGTCCAGTGTTCCAAGGAATGGCCAGGGTCCAGATGTTCTTCACAGGGCATAAACATCCAAATTGGCCATTCCCAAAGTTCATACCTTGGAACACTGAACACACATTCACCAAGGAACATAGGGTCATTCTTCTGGTATACTTGAGTTATTGCTGCCTAGCAAGACATGCCCACCATATGCTATTGTGTATATAGAGCTATGTGCAGTATCAGTACACCAGTACTAGTAATATATATTGGGTACACATTAAAAATGTGTTGAATGACCTGAATGTCAGTGTCTATAAAAATGTTAAATATATTTCTTCTGATTCTTCAATTTTACTTGCAGAAATTTATCCTGAAGGTAAACAACAAACAAAAATATACAAGGGTGTTATTCTTAGTATTGTTCGAAATCATGAAAACATGGAGCAGCCTAAAAACATATCTGTGTATGACTGATTAGAGATACATTGTACATTTGAAAACAGAAAAAAACCACTGCTGTTATAAATAATAAGGGCATGGGGGGCATATCTCATCAACAAGGGTAGATGCCTGCACAATGAATATTTGTACACCTAACCCTGAATTGTACCCCACAATTTTAAAATAAAATAAAATAAATAATAATAAGGGCAATTTATATATTGAGATTGAGTACTGGACTTTATTAAGTGAAAGTGACAAGTTGCAAAATAGGATGTATAATTATGTTCTCAGTTTTTATTTTTAAATGTTTTCCATGTATTTTATATACATGAAGTTATGTACACTGACATCTTTATGATAGTTATAATGGCAGAAAAAAGGAAAGAACCAGAGGCCTTTTACTCTTTACACTATAATACTTCTGCATTTTTAAATTAAAGGTAAGAGAATGGGATTGAGAACTATTACATATACTGTGAATATAAGGGCATAAAAATAATGTAAATGAGAAAATTTTTGGAAGGGAGTACCAGTAAAATGATAACAAGGGATTATGTCTATATTTTCTCTTTATGCTTTCAGTTATTGTAATTATACTATTTTTATGATAGTAAAAATATTTGTTTTTATACAAAGAACAAAATAACTGGAAAAGTTATCACTAAACACTTAAGGTAATCTTCAAGGCTATATACTTGGCATTTTAACAGCATTGTTTTAGTACTATTGGTGAAATCTTTAGCGTCCTGTAATACAATGAAGTATTGGAAACATAGTAGCTTTATTTTCAGTAAATAAAATTATTTTCAGGTCTTTTTTCTGACTAGAGGTATTTGCATTCGTTCCATAGCGGAAGTGAAACGTGTAGGAGATACACTTTTGGGTATGGCTACACAATGTGTTCAAGTCAAGAATGTAATAAAAACATCTCCTCAAACTCTCTCAAACTTGTGCCTAAAGATAAATGTTAAACTTGGAGGAATCAATAATATTCTTGTACCTCATCAAAGGTAAGATAAGCTAATCACTTATGAAAATACTCATTATTTTTCATATCTTCATTTGTCTATATGTAACCATATCTAACTACTATAAGATCTGTGTAGGACTGGGCTCGGTGGCTGAGCCTGTAATCCCAGCACTTTGGGAGGCCAAGGTGAGTGGATTGCCTGAGCCTGAGGGTTTGACACCCGCCTGGGCAATTTGACGAGACCTCATCTCTACAATAAATCAGAAATTAGCCGGGCGTGGTAGCGCGCACCTGTAGTTCCAGCTACTTAAAAGGCTGAGGTGGAAGGATCACCGGCACCCAGCAGGTCAAGGCTGCGGTAGCCGGGAGCGGCCATTGCATTCCAGTCTGGGTGACAGAGTGAGACTCCAACTCAAAAAAAAAAAAAGATCTGTGTAAGAGACAACGTTAATTATTCCTGCCATATGAGATTCTTAGACATTTTGGTAAAAAATTAAAAGTTTGAATTGACAAGGTTATGAGACTTACTTGTGAAAATTTGCCCCCTCCATTTTCATTTAGTATGTAAAATACCTCTTGCCTAGCCAGAAAGTATTGAGAACTTTATGTAATTCTCACTGGAGAGTCCAGCTTAAAGAATTTTCACTTTGTTTGATAGTTATCTTCAACGTAGTTTGCTGAGGCTACTCACCTAGAATACCAGGGAGGAAAAAAGGGAATTGGGGATGGGAGAGAGCATGTGGTTAGTCAATTAAAGAAGTCATATCAAATCCTTGCTATAGCCAGATAACATGTTATTGTTAGATCGCCCTCATTACACCTGAAGCTCTTTGGAAGCATGAGATATCGAGACCTAGAAACAGGAAGTAGCTGACTGTACAGGTCACTAAGAAAGAGGCTGTTTTTCAGATAACTGAACAACAGGTTCTCTTTTAATAGTTGAAGCATTTAGGGCTCAAAGAAGTTAAATATCTTGACCAGCATGCACCAAAATAAGCATTACAATCAGGACTGACCCATGTGTTTGACACAAAAGTCTTTTTTTTCTGCTTTCTCATGCTACTTCTACTTCCTATCTCTGTTAAACATAAGATGAGATCCATATTTGAGATGAATATAGAATTTCATTAACAAGTCCAAGAATTAAGAGCTAGACATTTGAATTACAAAGGATATAGTTTTAAAATAAAGGAAATACTAGGTACTTTGTAAGTATCAAATATATGTTACTTAAATTTATACTTTTGCCCAGGGCAGGAGGAATTGTACACTCCCAAAATTCCTTTCAGCCTAAAGTTTTATGATTTTTTCTCCTTGAGAGGTTGTAAAGGCTTAAAATATAAATAGATTTTAAAAGATTGATAAAAATTGGTGAATTATAATAGGGAAGTTTATCATTTTGTGCCCATTTTGAAGAACACTAGCACCTGTTGTCCTTCACAGTCACCAGCCACACTGCTTAAGATTTAAAAAAAAAAAAAACACTGCCCTGAATGAGACTTTGGATAGACCTACTGAGAGATTTTATTTCATTTGATCCAGGATTCATGAATTAAGAGGGTAAAGCAGTTAGACTTCAGGCCCATGAAGCTATCTATATGTCTATATTATGCCTCTGTGCCATCAGTAACTTGTGGTTGTGTTGTAATCATATGAAACAGATACATTGATAATGAAAAAATGAAATCTCTAACCCACTTTTAAAAAATGTGTTTAAGACCTTCTGTGTTCCAGCAACCAGTGATCTTTTTGGGAGCAGATGTCACTCATCCACCTGCTGGTGATGGAAAGAAGCCTTCTATTGCTGCTGTGAGTATCATTAGGATGATCTATTTTATCTAAAGTTTAGACCAATATCAATATTGTTGGTTTCAGTCGGGCGCAGTGGCTCAAGCCTGTAATCCCAACACTTTGGGAGGCCAAGGCAAAAAGAGGATTGCCTAAGTGCATATGTTCGAGACCAACCTGGGCAACATGGTGAGACCTCTTCTCTACAATAAATCAAAAAATTAGCCAGGCAAGGCTGAGGCAGAAGGATCGCCAGAGCCCAGCAGGTAGACGCTGGGGTGACCGTGAGCGTGCCACCACACTCCAGCCTCAGCGACAGAGTGAGACTCCAACTCAAAAAAAAAAAAAAAATGTTGGTTTCAACTTGTTGAATTTAATGTTATCGTCTTTGTAGCCAACTTTCATAAATGTTCTTTGGATTTTTTTAAAGGAATGATTATTATCTGGGGTTACAAGTTCCATATACATCTCTATTAAGTCAAGTTAAATTATAGTATTCAAAACTTCTGTATTCCACTTTAATTTTTCTACTTGATCTCAAATAATTGTTCATTTTTAGTTACGTTTTATGATTCAAAGTATCTGTTTATATATTTCTGTAGTGCCTTTGTTATAAAAAGATGGACTACATGTAAAATTGATTATATTTTTTCAATATAAAATTTCTTCTGCCGTCATCCAGTGCAATATTTTGCACCTGAATTTTTTTGTTAGTACTACCAATTATATTTTTGCCTTCCTCTGTATTTGTAACTTTTCTGTGTCAGATTGTTTTAAGTGAATGTCTTACAACTTCAGAAAGCCTGATAATATTTCACCCATTTTGATAATGTAAACATATTTTAGGCATACTTAATAAACTTTAGATATTAAGCCACTTTTTTTATTCTTCTGTTGTCCATTATGGTGATCTTGACATAAATTTAAAATTTTGACAATCTGATAAATCTTTAAAAATGATAATAACATTAAAATTTTCACTTAGAGATCCCAAAGCTATTTTCATTAGCGAAGAAAATTGGTTTTTATCTGTTAATAAATTGTATTGCTTTGTATTTTTAATATTATATATGAATGATTTTTATTTAAAGTGTTCTGGTGGTAATATTGCACCATCTCTGATATTCATTAAAATGTTCTTATAGGCCAAGCGTGGTGGCTCACACCTATAATCCCAGCACTTTGGGAGGCTGAGGTGAAAGGATTGCCTGAGCCCACTGGTTCGCCAGTCTGGGCAACTTGGCAAGACCTTATCTCTACAATAAATCAAGAAAAACTAGCCGGGGTGGTGGTGCATGCCTGTGGTTCCAGCTACTTGGAAGGCTGAGGTGGAAGGATCGCCTGAGCCCAGCAGGTCGAGACTGCAGTGGCCAGAAGCATACCACTGTACTCCAACCTGGGTGACAGAGTGAGACTCCAACTCAAAAAAGACAACAAACAAAAAATTTAATTAAATGTTCTTATAGAAGAAAAAGGGATAAAGAAAGAAACTTAAAAGACTTACCATGGATTTGTTACTTTGAGGTCATTTTCTAAGAAAGTTTAATCATTTTTAATTCCTTTGGACTTCTGGTAGTCATTGTCCTTTTCTACTAAATGCGTTTCTACCAAATAGCCACTTTCTTTTATTATTATCAGAAGTCTTTTTAAATGTAGTGTATTAATTGGTTCTTTTTGCTATATGGTTTCTATTCCTAAAAGCATGGAGAGTAGTGTACAAACAAATGTAAGTACTAAATGCCACATAGTATATTAGATACTACCGTGATAATAAGATAAATTAAAATTTATACTACAAGAACTTGGTATGTTTTGGGGATGTTGAAAAATACAGGAAATTGGAATGTAGTATAACAGGCTGTGACGCTAGTAAGCTTTTGTAAGGCATTTTGTACATCAGAAGAGTTTGTTTTTATTCTTTAGTGATGAGATTCCTTTCAAGGGAAAGAAATGGTCAGAGTTCTATTTTTAAATGTATTTATTTATTATAGAGTTGTGAAGTACAAGTTAGGATTTACTATATAAGTAGGCTACATAAAGGTGAAGCTTGGACTTCTAGCTGGCCCTCACTCCGCCTGGTAGTGGGCCTGGTAACTATTGTTTTGTCTTGTGCTCCTTTACTTCCTCCCCAGAGTTCCATTTTTGAAGTGTGGCTTTGGTACAGACTACCCTGGATGAAAGAGAGTCTGGAGGTGGTGACCAACCTAGGCTCTGATCAGAATAATGATACTAGTTCATGCTTTAAGGTTTCTTCTGCTCCAAACAATTTTAAATAAGACACAGAAAGATTCCAGCCTGGGCAACAGAGTGAGACGCTGATTCAAACAAAAAATTATGAAGCATAACAATACTGAAATGATGCTAAAGTGTTAAGTATGGCTTCTCGAATGTGTTGCTAAAGTAGAAGAGAAATGAAGATAAATCAGTGGTTTGAGTTTATCCTCTTGTTTACTTAATTCCTTTCTCTTATTTTCTTTAGGTACTTTTTTTTGTCCTTTTCTTTCCTTACTAATCTTTAGGTCCCAACAACATATAGAATCTAATTGGGGGTTTTTGTTATTGGTTTTTTTGTTTTGTTTTGTTTTTAAACCCAGGCTGGAATGCAGTGGCATGATCACGGTTTACCAAAGCCTCAACCTCCTGGGCTCAGGCAATCCTTCTACCTCAGCCTCCTGAGTAGCTGGGACTACAGGTGAACACCACCATGCCCCACTAATTTTTTTTTTTGTCTTTTGTAGAGAGGAATTTTCACTGTGTTGCCCAGACTGGTCTTGAACTCCTGGGCTCAAACAATCCTCCTGCCTCAGCCTCCCAAAGTGCTGGGAGTACAGGCATGAGCCATTGTGCCCAGCCAAATCTAATTGTTAAATGGTAAAGTTCAGCCTACTTACAGAAAAATAGACCCTATACTGAGTCTTTTATTCTTTTCTTCACTGGGAATTGCCTTTATTTTTTTTTTTAAATGAGGGGTGTCTCACTATATTAGCCAGTTTTGCCTCCAACTCCAGTCCTTCTGCCTCAGCCTCCAGAGTAGCTGGGGCTACAGGATGTGCCACCATGCCTGGCTCAGAGTTACTATTTTGATTACTTTCAAAGTAAACAGTGATCAACTGTTATACTAAAATAAAAATGTAAATGAAACTTGTATAGTTTGGATTATCTTATATTTTTTCTTTATTTTTCCAACCTAGGTTGTAGGTAGTATGGATGCCCACCCAAGCAGATACTGTGCCACAGTAAGAGTTCAGAGACCTCGACAGGAGATCATCCAGGACTTGGCCTCCATGGTCCGAGAACTTCTCATTCAATTTTATAAGTCAACTCGGTTCAAACCTACTCGTATCATCTTTTATCGGGATGGTGTTTCAGAGGGACAGTTTAGGCAGGTTGGTTGCCTGGAATTGTATCAGACTATGATCAAATCAGGTACCATTTATGGTATGATGTCTAATTCTGGAGTTAAAAATCTTAAGTTGAGAGTTCCCAAAGTCAAAACTTGATGTTTCATTAGATTTTTTTTTAGTGTTCACTATAGATGTGTAAGCCTTGATTGTTAAGACCTTGCTCTGATAATAGTTGAAATGGAATAAAGAAGTAAATTTTGCCATAGTGTGATGAGATTAAGAAATCTTGAGACTAAATCATTATCCTGCTTTAAAGAATATAATAGCACAGCCGGGCTCAGTGGCTCAGCCTGTAATCCCGCGCCTTTGGGAGGCTGAAGTGAGTGGATTGCCTAAGCCCGCGGG
>NW_007255948.1:1093-1698 GCF_000164805.1 Carlito syrichta | reverse complement strand
TTTTTTGAGTTGGAGTCTCACTCGGTCGCCCAGACTGGAGTGCAGTGGCCGCTCTCAGCCACCGCAGCCTTGCCTGCTGGTCTCCGGCGATCCTTCCACCTCAGCCTTCCAAGTAACCGGAATTACGGGCATGCTCTACCATGCCCGGCTGATTTTTTTTATTTATTGTAGAGATGAGGTCTCGCTACCCAGGTGTGTCTCGAACCCGTGGGCTCAGGCAATCCACTCACCTCAGCCCTCCAAAGGCACGGGATTACAGGCTGAGCCACCGAGCCCGGCTGCAAATTAACTTTCAAACCATGCTTTCTTTAAAATTCACAGAATTGTTTTGTGTATTTCATAATGTGATATGTATTTTTATAATTAGGAAGGAAAGAGAGGTATAAATACCTAAAAAATATATATCGTCTTCTCTGTGTGCAGCATAGGCAAGTAGCAGCCTTGCTGTCATTTTCTGATTGACAGAAAATCTGCCCCCGTCCTACAAAAGTTGGAGCAAAGAAATCTGAGGGTGGCGAGTATCAGTGTATCATTGAGAAGGGGATTTGATAGAGCTAAGAGCAGGAAGTATCTTATCTTTGGTATATATACTCACTGCGTACCTT
>NW_007255948.1:0-1073 GCF_000164805.1 Carlito syrichta | reverse complement strand
GAGCGGCCACTGCACTCCAGTCTGGGCAACCGAGTGAGACTCCAACTCAAAAAAAAAGAATATAATAGCAAACATGACTATATTGAGTCTTTCTACTTCATCTTCTCTAGGTATTATATTATGAACTACTAGCAATTCGAGAAGCCTGCATCAGTTTGGAGAAAGACTATCAACCTGGAATAACCTATATTGTGGTTCAGAAGAGACATCACACTCGATTATTTTGTGCTGATAGGACAGAAAGGGTAATCTCACATCTGTTCTAATACCATCATAAGACATACTTATCCAACATAGTTCATAGAGCGCTTAACAAGGACTCCCTGACAACAGCAAGGTATCCAAAATACAGTCGCAGATTTCAGAAATTAGATTGAGTATAGAAGCATCAAAATAAGTTCATTTTTAACTTTCTAGAATTTCTAGTAACACTACAAATGTTAAAAATCCCATTCTACTTTTTTGTTGTTGTGAAGAAGCTCGAAGTTTGTTTATTTGTTTTTGAGACAGGGTCTTGCTCTGTCACACAGGCTGGAGTATGGTAGCACAATCAAAAGCCTCTGTAGGCTTGGCACTGTGGCTCAACGTATAATCCCAGCACTTTGGGAGGCTGAGGTGAGAGGACTGCTTGAGCCCGGGGGCTCGAGACCAGCCTGGGCAACTTGGTGAGACCTCATCTCTACAATAAATCACAAAAACTAGCCAGGCGTGGTGGCGTGCATCAGTAGTTCCAGCTACTTGGAAGGCTGTTAGGGAAGGATCGCCTAAGCCCAGCATATCCAGGCTGTGGGAGCCATGAGCGTGCCACTGCACTCCAGCCTGGGCAACAAGAGTGAGACTCCAACTCAAAAAAAAAAAAGTCACTGCAACTTCAAACTCCTGGGCTTCAGTGATTTCTCCCACCTCAGCCTCCCAAGTACCTAGGACTATAGATGTGCACCACTATACTCCTGTCTGAGTAACAGAACAAGACTCTGTCTCTACGTTTTTTTTTTAAGTGGAAATTAATGCAAATTAACTTTCTTTTTTTTTTTTTTGAGTTGGAGTCTCACTCGGTCGCCCAGACTGGAGTG
>NW_007255947.1:15418-16556 GCF_000164805.1 Carlito syrichta | reverse complement strand
CCTTCCCTGCCGCCCCTGGGCCCCCCGTGGCTCGAAGAGCCCCCCCCCCGGGCTGCTGCCCCTCCTGCCGCAGGGCCACCCCTGGCAGCATCTGGGGGCCCTTGGGTGGCCTGGCTCGGAGCCCCTCGGCGCACTCCCTGGGGTCCGACCCCGATGAGTATGCCAGCAGTGGCAGCAGCTTGGGGGGCTCTGACTCTCCTGTCTTCGAGGCTGGCGTCTTCGGGCCACCCCAGCCACCTGCGGCCCCTCGGCGGCTCCCCATCTTCAATCGCATCTCCGTCTCTGAGTGACAAGTGCCCGACCGTACAGATCCGCTGGACTTCCAGGGGAGCCACCTCTCTTGTGCGGCGGGCTCCGGATGGGCCCCAGGGCTGTGGGGACCCAGGGGACTCTTCAGTCAAGTGGCCCCCCTTCCAAAATGCATTAACCCACTCCCCTGACCTCGTGCTGGGGCAGGTCCCCAGTGTGCAGGTTCAGTGTTCGTGGTGTTGGGGACAGTGTTTTCTGGGGGTTTTTTTTCTTAATGTAGCATATTTGAGGGAGGCGGTGAACCCACGCTCCTCACCTCTCCCCTGCTCAAATCTGTCTCCTGGAATTTTACGTGCTGTGAATAATAGGCCCTCACTGCCCCCTCCCAAGTTTTCCTAGACTGGAGGTTCCGGTGTCTGGTGGTGACTGGAACCTCCCCTGAGGGGGAATCCTGGTGCTCAAATTTCCCTCCAAAAGCAAGTAGCCAAAGCCGTTGCCAAACCCCTCCCCCAATCAGTGGGCCCTTTATTTATGACGACTTTATTTATTCTAATAAGATTTTATAGTATTTATATATATTGGGTCGTCTGCTTCCCTTGTATTTTTCTTCCTCTTTTGTAATATTGGAAACGATGGTATAATTATTGTCTTAAGTATACTATAATAATATATTAATATATATTGTTACCTTGAAAGTCTATTTTTGTGTTTTTTGAGATTTTTAAATAAAAGGAATCTGCGTGTAAACTGCACCCCTGGCTCTTTCGCGGTCTAGGGGCAGCGAGAGGAAGGGGAGGGACAGGTTTTGAAGCCGGGTAGAGTCGCCTGCGGCGCTTACCTGGCAGGAAGTGACGTCACGGGGTCCGGCCGCTCACCTGAGAGGGCGGGG
>NW_007255947.1:13051-14930 GCF_000164805.1 Carlito syrichta | reverse complement strand
GGCAGAGTGAGACCCCAACTCAAAAAAAAAAAAAAGAAAAGGGCACCTACCACCAGCTACCAGTGTTCAGGCCAGACACCTGGGATTCCGCCTGGACTCCTCTCTCTACGGCCCACAACCCAGGCCCACAGCCATCCTGTCTCACCCACCTTCGGATCAGAACTGTATCCGCCACCCGCACCCCCACTTAGTCCTTTCCAGCATCATCTCCCACTGTATCTTCACAGCAAACCCCTCCCCCAGTCTCTGCCCCGTCTTCCTCTTTCCCCACGCCCCCAGGAGACAAACAAAGGAAGCCTGTTATGAGACCTGAGTCAGATGACATAAAAGTCAAAGTCCTAAGTCCTCCCACGCCCACGCAAGCCTGGCTCCCATCTCCTCCCCTCCCCCTTGGCCACCCTGCCCTAGTCACACGGCCTTTCTCGCCGGTCCACCAAGTCTGCCCTGGCACGCTTCAGCCCCAGGACCTTTGCACCAGCTGCCCCCCCCTTGCCTGGATCGCTCCCCCTGTGTCCTCACGGCTCACTCTCCTTCAGGTCTCTGCTCGGATGTTGCCTTCTCACAGCCCACACCCCACCTCCAGCCACCCCATCCTCCCTACCTTGCACTACTTTTTCCATGAGGGTTATCACCACCTAACAAAATGTACTTAATTCTTAGCTTCACAGCAATCTGCCTCCCCACTAGAATGTCAAGTCCTCAGGAGCAGAGGCTACTTGTTCACTGCTGTGTTACCCATCCCTAGACGGAGCCAAGCTCATAGTGAATATTAAATATTTGTTGAAAAAGAACAATCCCGGCCGGGCTCGGTGGCTCAGTCTGTAATCCCAGCGCTTTGTGGGAGGCCGAGGTGAGAAGATTGCCGGAGCCCGCGGGTTCGAGACCCACCTGGCCACATTGGCGAGACATCTCTATAATAAACCAAAAAGTAGCCGGGCATGGTAGCGCGCGCCGGTAGTTCTGGCTAATTGGAAGGCTGAGACCGGAGGATCCCCGGAGCCCAGCAGGTGGAAGTTGCGGTGGCCGGGAGCGAGCCCCTGCCCTCCAGCCTGGGGACAGAGAGAGACTCCAACTCAAGAAAAAAAAAAAGTCGGTTCCGAAAGAAAGGAAACTTTGTTTCCCTTCACAACAGAGCGTTGAATACTCCAAGACAGAAACACGGAGAACGCGGCAGAGTCCTAAACAGTTTGCCGAGAACCCACAGCCTGACACATCTCTACCGAAGTCTGAACTATTTGCAGACTCCATTCGACGTCCATGGCATCTAGTAAGAGATGATACCACCCCCTGGCGGCTAGGACGGAAACGGCACCTTCCCACAATACAGAACACCCAACCCACCGTCGCCAGAGTCCTAGGAGTTCTCCGAGCCCGAAAATGCAGAAGATGGAAATGTTCATTTCTCTAAGTGATGTAGATGTTTTGGTTGGTTTATAAGATGAATCCGTTTATAAGAACGGATGAGAAAACTAAAAGTGCTCCAGGTGAGGATCGAACTCACAACCTCGGCATCGCTCCGCTCGCACTGTCGTATAAGTACCGCGCGCTAACCGATTGCGCCACTGGAGCTCCGGCCGCACCCTCGCGCCACGGAGTCCTTCAGTCGTTCCCAGCCACGTGACCTCATCGGCCAGCTCCGCCTTCTATCGCATATGCAAATGAAGATGTTTTGACTGACCAATAGCAGCAAGCGCCCGACCGGTTCCGGATTCTCACGCCTCGTGGCCCTTGCTGTAAAAGGGAAAAGTCCGCGAGGCGTTTGGAATGTGGGGGTGTGGCCTGTCTAGGGACTCGCCTCCTCATGAATATTCAGCACCCGGAGAGGCGGGGTCTTAACCCTTTCGCTGGCGGACCGGCCGGAAGGCGGCCCCTCCCCCCC
>NW_007255947.1:12151-13031 GCF_000164805.1 Carlito syrichta | reverse complement strand
GATATGAGCCCGGGCGGCGGGGGGAGGGGAAGCCCCGGGGACCGCCCCCCGCCTCACGGCTGGGACCGGACTCTGCCGCCCCAGATGTGGCGCCGCCGCTGGCACACGAGTTCCGTGCCATCCCTCGCGGAGTCTGAGGGGTCCAGAGGCTCGGACCCGAGCGTCGGGGATCTCTGCACCGCATCTTGAGACGTCGAAGTCCAGGCCCCGGCGCCCCGGCCGGAGGACTTCAGATATCCAGGTGCCCAGCGCCCCCTCCTGGAGGAGCCTGGAGTCCGGGACATCAGCACCGCGGGACCCTGGAGGCCGAGCGTCCGGCTCCCCCTTTCGAAGAACTCGGGGTCCGGGACCGCAGATCTCCTTCAGGGGTCCGATCCCAAGATCCCCGGGTTGGAGCAACTTGAGACCGGGACCGCTAGCGCTCCGGGCCGTCTGTTTTGGGTCGCAGCGCCCACCTTTCAAGGGGACCCGGGAATTTGGGACCCCCCGCGCTCCTGCCTGGAGGTGGTTTAATTTCCGCCCCTAGAGGTAGGGGAACTCGGGCGCCCGCCCCTCTACCCCACGGCCCTACCCAGAAGACAGGAATTCGGGTCCCCCGCGTCCCCGTCTGAGACTCAAGAGCCAAGGCTCCTAGCATCCCCCCCTTAGAACACCAAGACATTCGGACTGCTGCACCCCCCTCTCCAGAGACCCCGGATTCCGGTTCTGGAGCCGGAGAGCCCGAAGTTCACGCCCCTCCGTCGGGGCTCGCACCTCCTCGGGGACCGCCTTAGGGTCGAACAGGAACTGGGTTCCCGCGATCCGGGGCTGGAGGCTCCCCGGGAGGTGAGGGTGGAGGCGAGGGGCCCAGGCGGACTGGGGGAGGGGGCGGCGCCGCTGC
>NW_007255947.1:8914-12021 GCF_000164805.1 Carlito syrichta | reverse complement strand
GAGCCACCGGCTGGAGGGGCACCGAGGGCCCAGGGCCAGCGCCCCAGCGCGCAGCCCCGGCGGGGGAGGGAGCCGTCTGCAGGACCCTGGCATCCGGTCCCCCAGCCTCCGCCCTCCCCTGGGACCCCGCGGCCTCCCGCCCACAGCTTTTCCCAGCCCTGCCCCTCGCCCTTCGCTCCAGCCAGAACCCAAACGTTCCCAGGATCCCTGAGCCTCCGGCCCCAGACAGACGGGATTCCAGGCTTCTGAGACTCGCTCTCCTCAGCCTTCTTTGTCTCAGCCTTTCCGTCTTTTTCTCCAGGTTTTCTCTCCTTGCCCCTCTTTCTGTCACTTTGCCTCGGCCTTCCCCGTTAGTTACTCCCAGGGGCCCCTCCCTGGCTGTAGACCGACCACGCTCCCGGTCCCCAGCCCGCATCTGTGAGTCTGGGCAGCAGGGAGGCCCATGGGGTCCTGACATCCAAGAAGGGGGTCTTTCCGCAGGACGCTGCTGAGCCACTCAGCCATGCCTGAGGGAGCCCGCGGACTGAGCCGGTCCAAACCTAGTCCCAGCCTCGGGTGTGGCCGAAGAGGTGAAGTGTGTGACTGTGCCACTGTGTGTGAGACTCGGACAGGTGAGCCTGCCACGCAGGGGCAGAGCCTGCGGGGCATTTATTCCTTCATTCCAGAGCTGCCCAGTCCTCTGTGGCTGGCCCAGGGCTGGGCGATGCTGGCAACGCAAGGTGACCAAGACAACCCCAGCCCTACCGGCACAGAGCTCCATGTCTGGTGGGGGAGGTGGACCCATCCCCAGTCAGTGACAGGCCAGAAGGGGAAGCCCCAGACAGAGTGGTCAGGACTGTTAGGGGGAAAGCTGGGGGCGCTGGGAGCCCAATCTGGGAGGCCAGGAAAGGCTTCCAGGTCAGGAACATCTAAGCTGAGAATTGCAAGGTTAGGAGGAAGAGCTGGGCAAAGCCGAGGCAGCGTATTCCGCATGCAGGGAACGGTCTGTGCAAAGGCCCAGAGGTGAGAAGCGGCTGAGTTTAAGTCACTGAAAGAAGCTGAGTGTGGCTGTAACGCAGAGTACAAGGTGTGAAAAGTGAGCATTGGCCAGAGAGGGGTTTAATGGCCACATTGCCAGGGCTGTGTGGATCTGAAGAGTTTAGACTTTATCCTGAGAGTATGAAGGTTTATATTCAGGGTTGGATGGGCCAATCATAAAGATCTTCCTGGCTGTTACACGGAGGTGGGTTAGAGGTAGGGAGACCAGAGTCCCGAGAGGCCCCGGATGGGAGAGGAGACCGGACCCGGGCAGGGCATTGGGGCGGGGAGGAAGGAGCCCGTGGGAACGTTACTGACCAGGTATGGGTGAGTGTAGGGGCTGAGTGCATGGTGGGTTTGGAGAGGGAGATTCCCTGACCTCCTGTTGCACAGCCCCTGCAGCCCCCGCCATGGCCTCCCCCCGAGGTTCTGGGAGCTCCACATCCCTGAGCACAGTGGGCTCTGAGGGGGACCCAGTCCCAGGGCCCGGCCCAGCCTGTTCAACCTCCAGGCCAGAGCCCCTTCCGGGGCCTCCCATCCGCCTGCATCTGTCGCCTGTGGGCACCCCGGGCTCAGCTAAGCCCTCGAGGCTGGAGCGTGTGGCCCGAGAGATCGTGGAGACCGAACGGGCCTACGTCCGGGACCTTCGCAGCATCGTGGAGGTGAGGCAGGCAGGCACCAGGGTACTGGGGACCCACACCAGTCCTCCAGCCCCCCGTGACCCCAGTCATCCCCACAGGACTACCTGGGCCCTCTGCTGGATGGCGGGGTCCTGGGGCTGAGCGTGGAACAGGTGGGCACGCTGTTTGCCAACATCGAGGACATCTACGAGTTCAGCAGGTCAGGGGCAGGTGGGGGCGCCGGCTGGTGGGGAGAGGGGCTGTGTCCTAACCGAAACCTCGGAGCCCTGTTGTGTCCCGTCCAGACTGCTACATGAGGCACGATGACATTGCTCAGGGATCATGAGAGGGGGTGAGGACCCGGAGTGGCAGAGGAGTATGGGGAACAAGAGTCAGAGGACCTGGATGAGGTCCAGAGATTGGGACAGGGTCCAG
Organism: Carlito syrichta; assembly: GCF_000164805.1. Taxonomy (NCBI): domain Eukaryota; kingdom Metazoa; phylum Chordata; class Mammalia; order Primates; family Tarsiidae; genus Carlito; species Carlito syrichta. Next base: position 9,949 of record NW_007255947.1, on the reverse strand, counting down.
ACATCAGGATGGGGTCTCAGTGCTACGTCAGATGAATCCCAGAACTACATGGGGCCTGGAAGTCATGACAGGGCGAGCATTTGTGCAACCACCTAGTCCTGATTTGCCTGGGAATCTGCTCAGTCCTGGACAAACCAGAATGGTTGGTCACTTAAGTAAGGGGACACTGGGATCCAAGGATCATGACATCTCTGGTGTCTGATGTCTTGATGAGATCTCGGAATCATGGCAGGATCTTTTTTTTTGAGTTGGAGTCTCACTCCGTCACCCAGACTGGAGTGCAGTGGCATACTCACGGCCACCGCAGCCTCAACCTGCTGGGCTCCAGTGATCCTTCCGCTGCAGCCTTCCAAGTAGCCAGAACTACAGGCGCGCGCTACCACGCCCGGCTAATTTTTGATTTATTGTAGAGACAGAGCTCGCCAAGTTGCCTGGGCGGGTCTCGAACTCACAGCCTCAGGCAATCTACTTGCTTCAGCCTCCCAAAGTGCTGGGATTACAGGCTGAGCCACCGAGCCCGGCCACAGCAAGATCTTATGGTCATCATAGCTCTGAGGGGTCACCCTTTCCCAAGGCTATGGTGTCACTTTCTGGTTCATGACACGACAACCTCAGGCTTATATCAGCTGTGACAAGATTTCGGGTTGAGAAGTATAAAGCTGCCAAGGACAAAGTCTAAGCAGGCTATGATATTTCACCTAGCCATCAGAGGACCCTTCCTCTGCACATGACATTCCCCCCCTCCCTTTTTTTGAGTTGGAAACTCTGTCACCCAGGCTGGAGTGCAGGGGCACGCTCACAACCACCGCAGCCTCGACCTGCTGGGCTCAGGTGATCCTTCCACTTCAGCCTTCCAAGTAGCTGGAATCACAGGTGTGCGCCATCATGCCCAGCTAATTTTTTGATCTATTTTAGAGACGAACTCTCGCCGTGTTTCTAAGACTGATCCCAAACCCATGAGCTCAGGCAGTCCTCTCACCTCTGCCTCCCAAAGTGCTGGGATTACAGATGTGAGCCACTGCGCCCAGCTGTGTC
>NW_007255947.1:5673-8822 GCF_000164805.1 Carlito syrichta | reverse complement strand
CACCTGGGCAGCGAGACCTCATCTCTACAATAAATCAAAAAATCAGCCAGGCATGGTAGGCGCATGCCTGTAATTCCGGCTACTCAGAAGGCTGAGGAGGAAGGATCGCCGGAAGCGGCCACTGCACTCCAGTCTGGGCGAGACCAGCCTGAGCAACTTGGTGAGCCCTCATCTCCACAATAAATCACAAAAACTAGCCGGGCATAGTGGTTCATACCTGTAGTTCCAGCTACTTGGAAGACTGAGGTGGAAAGATCGCCTGAACCCAGCAGGTCGACGCTGTGGTGACCGTGAACATACCACTCACTGCACTCCAGCCTGAGCGACAAGAATGAGACTCCAACTCAAAAAAAAAGAAAAAGGGCCTAGCAATCAGCAAGCCCCCAGCCCCAGAGACTTTTGGGGTATCTGCTTCCTGGAGTTCTTCCGAGGGGATTTGGGAGGCAGTGCGGAGTCCTCACCCTTCCCCTCCCCCCACAGTGAGCTCCTGGAGGACTTGGAGGGCAGCAGTAGCGCCGGAGGCATTGCCGAGTGCTTTGTGCAGAGGGTGAGTGGAGGGGCAGGCATGGGGGCTGCGTAGGGGGACAGCAGGCTGAAAGGGGGTCATTGGGACCTGGGGCCTCCCTGACACCCATGTCACCCACAGAGCGAGGATTTTGACATCTACACCTTGTACTGCATGAACTACCCGAGGTGAGGGGGGAGCCCCTGCTGGGTCCCAGGTCGTGCCCACAAGCTGAAGCCAACCTGTCTCCCCCCCCCCACCCCACACAGCTCCGACCCCGGCCAGATCCTGACAGCCACCGGCCCCTCCCTAACTGCCCCCAGCCCCGACCATTTCCGAGCCGTGGCCACTCCCTTCGCCCAAGCCCCTGCCCTGCCCACGGGGAGCTGCCAGCCCCTGCCGACCTGTGCTGTGTCCCCAGCTCCCTGGCCCTGCTGCGGGAGCTGTCTCTGTCTCCGCCGGCAGCCCTGTGGCTGCAGGAGCGCCAGGCCCAGCTCCACCACTCGCTGCCCCTGCAGAGCTTCCTGCTGAAACCTGTTCAGCGCATCCTCAAGTACCATCTGCTGCTGCAGGTCCGCTGTAGCCCCAAGGCCTGGCGGGGGGGGGGCGCGGTCCTCTCTGTGGACCATCTTCTGTGTATCTGGAGGCTGGACCTGCCACGAGGCGGGCGAGGCCCGAGGAGGCATCCTCTGCCTCTCTGTGCCAGGCTTCACACCTGGGGAGGCATCTGGTCCCTGGGAACCGGGCCAGCATTGGGTGTAGGGTCTGCTAACAGGGGGAACTGGCACCAGCTGATTCTACTCTCTGTCTTACCTGTTCGTCTTTCTCCATCTCTGCCCCCACCTTTCTGTTCTGTCTCCTGTGTTTCTCTGTTACTCCTTCTCTCTGCTTTTCTTCTCCTCCCTGTGTGCCTGGTTGCTGCCTGGCAGGAACTAGGGAAGCATTGGGCAGAGGGCCCAGGCTCTGGGGGTCGCGAGGTGGTGGAGGAAGCTATTGTGTCCATGACAGCGGTGGCCTGGTACATCAACGACATGAAGCGCAAGCAGGAACATGCCGCGCGCCTCCAGGTGGCCCGGGTGGGCTGGGGCTGGCCGGATGAGGGAGTGAACGAGAGGGCTTGGGACTGGGGGTCAGTGCTTCCGAGGCAGCCCTGGGGGGTGGGCCTGGACAGCTGATCCCCGTTGCTAAACCAAGTCTCGGCTTGTATCTGTTTGCCACCCACCCATGCTTGTCTCTGTGCCTGGCGCACCTGGCGGGTCCCGGCAGGAAGTGGAGCGGAGGCTGGGTGGCTGGACCGGCCCGCAGCTCAGTGCTTTCGGTGAACTGGTGCTGGAGGGCGCGTTCCGAGGTGGCGGAGGGGGCGGCCCCCGGCTTCGAGGAAGTGAGCGGCTGCTCTTCCTGTTCTCACGGATGCTGCTGGTGGCCAAGCGCCGGGGGCCAGAATATACCTACAAAGGCCACATCTTTGTGAGTTTGGGGATGGAGGTGGGGCTGGAATAGCATCTACAAAATAGTCTACATACCTGTGCCTATATGCCTAAAGGGGAGGGCCGGGGGCAACCCAACTTAAAGGGGCTACATTTTCTGGACTTCAAGAATGGGGCCGGGCACAGTGGCTCAAGCTTGTCATCCCAGCACTTTGGGAGACTGAGGCGGGAGGATTGCTTGAGCTTCAGAGTTCAAGACCACCCTGGGCAACGTAACGACTTTGTCTCTACAAAAAAATCAACACAATTGGGCCACTGCCTTGCTAGAGTCTGGTGTGGCCATGTGCTCTTTGAACCATGGCTGTCACCATGCTTCCTGGCTTTGGTCCCCTCCCCCACCTTGGGGAGGTGAATCTTCTTTCTTCCTTCTCTTTCTCTCTTTAATTTACTTTTAAATAAACTTTTCTTTCTTAGAAAGAAATCAACACAATTTACTTTTAAATAAACTGTTCTTTAAAAACAAAAAAAAGATCAACAAATAAGCCAGATGTGGTGGCACATGCCTATAGTCCCAGCTACACGGGAGGCTGAAGCAGAAGGATTGCCTGAGCCCAGGAGGTCGAGGCAGTGGTGATCCATGATCGCAGCACTCCAGCTTGGGTGACAGAGTGAAACTCTGACTCCAAAAAAAAAAAGCCAGGCTCGGTGGCTCAGCCTGTAATCCCGCACCTTTGGGAGGCTGAGGTGAGTGGATTGCCTGAGCCTGCGGGTTCGAGACCCGCCTGGGCAGCGAGACCTCATCTCTACAATAAATCAAAAAATCAGCCGGGCGTGGTAGCGCGTGCCTGTAATTCCGGCTACTTGGAAGGCTGAGGCGGAAGGATCGCCAGAGCCCAGCAGGTTGAGGCTGCGGTGGCCGGGAGAAGCCACTGCACTCCAGTCTGGGTGACAGAGTGAGACTCCAACTCAAAAAACAAAAAAAGAATGGGCAGGGTGGGGCTAGTGGGTCTTGGAAGTAGTGATGAGATGAGGCCCTCGGGAGGAGGGCTTGGGTGTGCCCCTTGAGACAAGTGTCATGGGAAATGGGAGGGGAGGAGCCCATCTTCATGAGGGCGGGGAGGGGTCTGGTGAGGGAGAGAACAGAGCCCAGCCTGCTGGAAGAGGTCAAAAGGGAACAAGGAGACCAAGTATACAGCCTTTTTTTTTTTTTTTTTTTT